>NC_136262.1:76717476-76754976 GCF_964187855.1 Myxine glutinosa
TGGTCGCTACTTCGCGGATTTTCGTTTATCGCGGGGGGTTCTGGAACGTAACCCCCGCGATAAACGAGGGTTCACTGTATATATATATATACAGCAATACCCCGTTTTACGCCATTTCGACCTACGTCAAATCTGACTTTACGCCACTCTTCTAGAGTAAATTTCAGTTCGGCGAACGTCATTATGTGCAACTTTACGTCACTCCTACATCATAATAGGTCTTGAAAAAATATATATTTAAAATAAATAAAATAGTACATAAAAATTAACAATAAAATAAGCTAAAACAACTATTTAAAATACAATAAAAAGCACATTAAAATATAAAAAACATGTACGTACAGTATACGTACGCGTAGCTGCTGGTTCTCATTCAAAACAAAGGCGACGCCATATGTATTTTGCCCTGTGCTGCGGTCGCGTGCTTGCTTTGCCTTTCGCTGTTATTTTTGTGATTATTCCTTTACTGTGTAAAGGTTCCTTTACTGTGTAAAACAACCAACGCAACGTGGCAACGGCGAAACATGACGACGATGCCAGCTCGGACGACCGTCCGCGGCAGACGTCACGTCACCGTGCAGAGTGTGCAGTGTCCGCGACGAGGTAAGGCCCCGGGGCCCATGTGAAATGAACGACCGTGTCATGCCTCGAGCCGGGGTGCCTCGTCGGGCACCTCGCCGGCATCCGGCGTCGACGAACCGATCGACGTGTGCATGTGCACATGTGCATGGATTTGTAAATGCCTGCCTGTACGTCGTCGTTTCTGCGTATATCGCATCGTCCAAAAAAAAAGAAGCACGCAACTTCGGCCGCTCAAGGAAAGACGGGGCACGCCTACGACTAGGAGGCGAGCGTCGATCCCCGGGGCGGCGTGGTTCACGGAACCCTGAGCTCGTTCGTTCATCACAGACGACACGACACGACCAACGGTGAAACTGCTCGGACACGTTGGGTAAAGCACGCCGTGGTGAAGCGGGCCGCGGAGCCACTCGGTACACAAGCCCGCTCACGGTCGACACATCCGTGCCGGTCACCCCGTTCGAGGAGAATACCCGACCGATAGAAAACAACGGAGGGACTCCCGACGGGGAGCGGCAAAGATTCAGGGCGGCAAAGATTCATTCAGGCCGCAGCCTCATCCAGGTATTTACTCTAGTTTTACGGTGTTTGTCTTCATTTTAAGGCATTACGCCCGGTTTACGTCAAAAACCGAGTTACGTCACGGCTTATGGAACCAATTAATGACGTAGGCCGGGGTATTGCTGTATATATATATATATATATATATATATATATATATATATATATATATATATATATATATATATATATATATATATATATATATATATATATATATATATATATATATGCCGGCACCACAAACACTAAAATAAAAGATTACAATCTTTTGTAATCTTGATTTTGTAATCAAGTAATCAAAGATTACAATCTTTGATTAATTTTGTATACAAATATATTGTATACAAAAGCATCGCAATGTCAAGCCCAGATAGTATTAACATCGAAACGTAGATATACAACTAACCGAGATTGCCACAATTATCAGCTCCATACAGTTGCCCAGACTCATATAATCATTGAAGTTGATCGTGTATGTTGATTGTTTCCATTCATTCATTTGAGCAGTGAAATATTAAACAGCTATTACATAACACGCATACACATACACATACACATACACACGCATACACACACATACATACACACATACAAAAATGCATACATACATACATACATGCACATACGCATACATACATACACACACACACACACACACACACACACACACACACACACACACACACACACACACACACCATTCTTTCATTTTGAACCAATCCTTAAAGAAGAGTTAAAACAACCTGGAGATAACACTGATAAGACATCCCATGCTCTGTTCAGCATTTACAACTCTCTGAGGCCTTCACCAAAACTCGGGCCTATTTATTATCTGGTCAATATCAATACCACAACCGACTGACAGAGGGCATTGTAAGTTTGACTTTGGATGGCATTTTGTCGTGCCGTGGACGTTGGGTGAAAGCCCTTAAGTGGGGCATCGATCGATTTTCTCATGAAGGTGTCCGTCACGATTCAAACTGGGCTGAGCATTTCTGAACCAGCATTCAAAGATGCATTTGCCGGCATAATTTTACACACGAGTGATCAAGAAAAAGTTCGTGTAATGAATAAAATTAGAGCGCGAATTGCTTGCCGAGACTGGTTAATCCCATTGCGGTAATTTGTTGCACAAACATTGCTTTGGATACCTAAGAGCATTGCTCCTGTTTATTTGTGTTACATAATAAAAATTCTGGATTAAACAATGCAGTCATTCCTCTAAGTTCAATTTAAAAAAAAATTGAAAGAGATTAATGTCGGAAGTATCATGCTCCGAGATTTTCTTGGATATAATTAGTTGAATGAAAACATTTCGTGCCTTATTTTTATTATTATTATTGCAAAGCAAACGTTAACTCGGGTTTCCTCTCTCCTTCAACATGGAAATTGATGATCATGCAGTGTCCATTAAAAATAGTAGGCCAATGTGTGTTGTTGGTCTACAATGCCAATGATGACACGACTACAAGTCCAGCCAAGATTGACGGATCAATTACATTGACAAATTCCACCTAATTACATCCTAAAATTCCCCCTACCACTGCAAAACACACCATCACTTTGTTGTCCTTTCAAAAGCGAGAATCCGTTGGAAATATCATAATGAACAGAGAAATACTTCTTTTTTTTTGAGAATGACATGACGCAATCAGAAAAAAAACATTATGTGACTTTATTATGGAAAAAGAAAGAAAATCTATATATATAATGGAGCAAATGTTTGTATGTATGCACGTCCGCTCTTCGCCCATTGATTGGACAGCTGACCTGACTCCACCCACAAATGTAACCTGAAATACTTAACCTAAAATACCCAGAGGATCCAAAAGACCCCGAGGACCCTAAATACCCCAAGGACCCTAAATACACCAAAATACCCTGAGGACCCAAAGGACCCGGAGGAACCAAAAGACTCCAAAGACTAAAAAGAGTGAAAAGACCCCAAAGGCAGAAAAGACACCAAAGACCTAATAGACTGAAAAGACCCAATGGACCCCAAAGACCCAAAATACCCCAAAGACACAAAAGACCCCGAAGACCTAAAAGACCACAAAGACTGAATATATTCCAAAGACCCTTAAAAACCTCAAAGACCCCGAAGATCCCAATGACCCAAACGACCCCAAAGACTGAAAAGACTCGAAGACCCAAAATACCCCGAACACTCAAAAGACCCCAAAGATCCAAAAGACCCCGAATACCCAAAATATTGAAAAGACCCCGAAGACTCAAAAGACCCCAAAGACCCTTAAATACCCCGAAGACCCAAAAGACCCAAAAAAACCGAAGACCCAAAAGTCCCCGAAGACCCAAAATACCTTTCTGTCTTCTACCGAATCATCTCTGGCCTAGCCCCGCCCCCCTCCCCCCAGCCCTGTCTGTGCTCTGTCCCCCAAATACTCCTACAGGTCGGACAAGATCTTCCCCCAACCATCTTCTGGTGAAACTACCAAAAGCAAGACTCTCTGCTCACCTTCACTTTCATCCCTCTTTTCTCCCGCCTCTGGAACAAACTCCCTCACTCTCTTCAATCCCACCCCTCCCTCCAGGTCTTTAAAACAGCTGTTCTCCACCATCTCTTATCTTCCCCCATCCAAAACCTTGATCATTTCTACCCCCGTTAATTCACCCCAGATCCACTTTTCTGAAATACGGACTTCTTTCCTGGAAGTCCTAGCTGTATCCATGTAGTGTTTACCTCTCCCACCCCACACCCCCCCCTTCCCACGCCTCCTCCTCCCCAAGCCCTTTCCCTCCAACAGATCTCGCGATGTCCCTGCTCTCAAATGTTGTACTTGTGTGCTTCCCCCTCTCTCCCCATCTTGTATCCCGCTCCCTTTATTATGTCTTATGTGTCCAATTATTGTTTTTTTTGTCATTAATGTTCGGTCTTACACAAGCCTCGATCTTGTATGCAAAAAAAAGACTGAAAAAACAAAAAGACCCCAAAGACCCTTAAAGACCCAAAAAGGTCGAAAAGACGCAAAGACCCAATGGACCCCAAAGAGCCAAAATACCCTGAAGACCCAATGGACCCCAAAAACCCTTAAATATTCTGAAGTCCAAAAGACCCCAAGGACTGAAAATACCCCAAAGATCCTTAAAGTCCCTAAAAACGTCAAAGAATGAAACGACCCCAAAGAATGAAAAGACCCCAAAAACCGAAAAGACCCCAAAACCTGAAAAATACCACAAAGACTGAAAAGACCCTGAAGACCGAAAAAAACCATCAATACCCAAAAGACTGAAAAGACCCTGAAAACCCAAATACCCTTAAAGGGGAACCCAAATGCAATTTTTGTTTTTCTGAAAAACCATTGGCAATCATTAATCATGGTTTAATTTCAGGGGAATTTTTTTTCATTTGCCAATCACAAAGTGCTGAAAAAACCCCTAGACTGTCGATTTTCGAGATTGCCAGTGACATCACATTGTGAACTCACCCTGATCCTGCCGGCGACAGTACATAGAAAAATGGTGCATTGCGAGCCAGTGACATCACATTGCGAACTCACCATGATCCTGCTGGCGACTACATAGAAAAATGGTGCATTGCGAGCTCTGATTCTGATACTGATTGGGGGTGATGAAGGGAGGGGGGTGGAGGAGGGGGTGTATGGGGTGGTCGTGTGGTATTGTTAGCTAGGGTGACGATTGACGGGGGATTGTGAGGGTTGGTGGAATGGGGTAAAGGGGGTGGGGTGGTCATGGGTATTGTTAGCGAGGGTGATGGCTGATGGGGGATTGTGAGGGGATGAGGGGAGGGGAACGAGGGAAGTGTGGGTTGGTCGTGGGTATTGTTAGCTAGGGTGACGTTTGATGTTTGTTTTTTCTGGAAAATTAAGATGCCTCAAAAACCAAGGACAGATGAACAGAAATCAGCAAGAGCAATATTACCAAAGGAAATCAGCAAGAATTCCAAATCAAAGTAGTTGTGTCAGCAGAAAATATCCGATGGCAGAAAAATGTGTTGCACGCTTGGAACAAGATCGTCCGTAGGGCAGGTACTCTGCTAGTGATTTTAAAAGGCCCATACACCTGTATATTCATTCACTAACGCACATCAATCTATTTTAGTACACTGTCGGACAAAGGTATTCCTTAACTCACGTTGAGCGTATTGGCATACTCACCACACTTGCCAACCAAGTGTAGGTTGGTGAGAGAGTCCGAGCAGAAATTTCCAATTTGTTCAGAGCTGTTAAATCACCTATCTTAATCTACCATATGAAACACAGTCAGTTTGTGTGTTTGTACAGATGTCTGTCCCCCTTCATAATGGTAGGTTTTAAAGGCCAATCTTTTAACACAAATGTGTGTTCACTATGGTCTATTTTGGGGATTAAAACAAATTCGAAAAACATTTTCCATAAAAGAGTAATTATGTCTCTTAGATTGGAAATGTAGACGGTGGCTTGCAAACCGAGCCTCAAGGGCGGTGTACAGAAACATTTTTTATTAATAACAATAAATAAATGGCACAGAGGTAAAATTCGCTGCACATGATGTGCAACGTGCACAGAGTAATAAAACGAGTGTTCATTTACGTCCGTACTAGTAGGATGTCTAATACAACACACACAACATGCATTTTAAGGCCATGTTCCCTGCTAGAGCGGGGGTTAGCCTTGCGGTCCCCATGACAATCTTCTCCATTTTGCCCTAGTTTCTGCATCTCTCCTTGTTAACCCCCTTGCCCGCATTTCTTCTTCCACCATCTTTAGCCAAGTCTTTCTCGGTCTTCCCCGTCCTCTACTTCCTTCTACATTAACTTCCATCACTCTTCTCAACCAGTCACTTTCATCCTTCCTCAATACATGACCAAACCATCTCAACCTGTTCCTCTTCACAGCATCAATCACAGGCAATATTCCCATCATCTTTCGCAATTCATCATTTGTCTTCCTCTCTCTCAACGATACTCCGCACATCCATCGAACCATTCGCATTTCCACCCTTTCCAGCCTTCGTTGCTGCTCTACGTTCATTACCCATGTCTCGCTCCCATAAATCATAACACTTCTCACACATGCAGCATACACCTTTCCCTTCAGCTTCAGCGACACTCTCCTCCTCATCAGCACGCCACTCAGTTCCCGAAACTTCTTCCATGCACATCTCACTCGAGCAACCGTTGCCGAGTCTGATCCACCTTCTCCATTCAGCATGTCTCCGAGGTAGCAAAATGTTTTCACACCTTCCAGCTTCACGCCGTCTCCAAGATCCAACTCAACATTTCCTCCATCTGCAGCTCCCTCTGTGCACACCTTACATTTGAATGTAGCTGCCACACTGGTTAATGACCCTCTCAGACCACTACATTTTTGATGAACCCACTCAGCACACATTGTACATTGAATGGAGTTCACTCCGACACCCTTCCTGCACACAGCACACGGCCACTTCCCAGTTCTTTCCACCTCACCACATGCTTTACCACTTGCCATCACCTTTGTCTTTCCGATATTCACCTTCAGACCTTTTGTCTCCATACATTCCTTCCACTTGTTCATCTTTTCCTTCAGTCCATCCATACTTTCCGCAATCAACACCAGATCATCTGCATACAACAACTCCCACGGTAAACCCTCCTTTACGGTCTGAGCCAGCACCTCCATCACAGCTACAAATAGTAGTGGACTTAGTACCGACCCCTATTGCACTCCCACCTTCACCTCAAACTCACCACTGTTCCCGTCCTTCGTCCTTACAGCTGTGCGTGCTCTTTTGTACATTGCCATCACTACTCTGATCAACCATTCCTCCACTCCTAACTTCCTCAATGCCCATGTCAATACTTTGGGTGGAACCCTATCGAATGCTTTCTCCAGATCAACAAACCCAAAAAACAACTTCTTCCTCTTATCCATGTACTTCTCCTGCAACTGCCTCACAATGAAAAGCGCATCTGTCGTTCCTCTTCCTGGCATAAATCCAAACTGCATTTCGTCAATCTTCACTTTCTTCCTTATCCTCCTCTCCAACACCCTTTCCAATACCTTCATTCCATGCTCCAATAACTTTATCGCTCGGTAGGAGCCACACTCCAGAGGGTCACCTTTCCCCTTGTATAGAGGGACGAGGGTACTCAGTTCCCAATCCACTGGAATGCGGCCTTCTTTCACCACCAGATTACAGATCTCTGTCATTCTCTTCACACCCCAACTTCCTGCTGCCTTCAACATATCTCCCACAACTCCCGTCGGCCCTCCCGCTTTTCCACTCTTCATTGCTTTTATCGCTTCCTCAACTTCCTTCTCAGTTATCTTCTCTGCCGGTCCTAAAACTGGGTTACTCTCTTTGTTGCCATCCCATTCATTCTCTGTATTCAACAGCATTTCCATATATCTTTTCCATTTTCCTTTAATTCCATCTGGGTCGACAACGATTTGTCCCACTTCATCCTTCAAGCAACTCACCCCCATCACATCACACCTCTCTTTCGCTATCTGCTTTGCAATCCTGAATACTGCTTTCTGACCCTCTTCCAAATCCAAGCGTTCTCCGAACATTTTCCTACATGCCTCCTGCGCCTTTGCTACCTCTTTCTTTGCAGCCTTCCTGGCTGCCTTATAACTTTCATGCTCTGCTGTTTCTGCTCCTGTACCCTTCGCCTTCTGCCACTCTTTGAACTTCTTCCTCTTCTCGTCAATCCTCTTTCCAACCTCAACATCCCACCACCATGTTTCCGAGTGCCTCGGTGGTCCTTTTGTCCATCCACATACCTCACCAACGGCTCCCAACAGACTAGCTTTCATTGACATCCAACCACTTTCAAGCTCAACCACATCATCCTCTACCCTACTCAGCCTCTCTTTTAATGCCTTCCTTACTGTCACCTCTTTCAACCTCCACACCTTCATTCTCGGTTGGTACTTCACCCGCCGAGCTCTCCTCGCACCTTTCACCCTTATGTCGCAGACAACCAAGTGGTGCTGTGAAACAGCCTCCTCCCCCGGGATCACCTTTGTGTCCCGGAGGTGCCCCCTATCTCACCGACGCACCATCAGGTAGTCAACGGTTGTCGTCGACCCACCTGACGTGTATGTAACATGCTTATTGTCCTCTTTCTGGAACTGAGTATTACAAATCAACAAATCAGCTCCATCAGCAAACTCCAAAATCCTTTCACCTTCTCCATTTCTCACACCATATCCGTAACCCCCATGAACTCCCTCAAAACCATCCATACTCCTTCCCACATGTCCATTCAGGTCTCCTCCCACCACAACAACTTCCTCATCTTTCACGTTTTCCATCAGCTTCTCTATCGCACACCAGAACTTGTCCTTCTCTTCATCGCTTCGACCAACCTGCGGAGCATATCCCGACATGACGTTCACCAAGAGCTTTCCAATCATCATTTTCACCATCATCAACCTATCACTCACTCTAGTCACACTCACCACACTGTCTACAAACTCCTCAGCAAACAGGACACCAACACCATTCACGCCCTCCGGGCACCCTTGCCACACAAACTTGTATTTCTGTCCCTGCCTACCCTTCACCATTCTCACACCACTTCCCTTCCATCTCGTCTCTTGCACACAACATATGTCCACTCTTCTTCTGACCAATACTTCCACCACTTCTCCTGATCTCCCTGTCATTGTCCCTACATTCCATGTCCCAAACCTCAGAAACCGATCTCCACTTCGGGCTGCACCCTGCCCATATGTACTTGTGATTGTCATGGTTCTCTTTTTGAGGCAATGTTTTTATGGCCGGATGCCCTTCCTGACGCCAACCCTCTTAGTCGTCTCTTACGACACGCAGGGATACGGTGTACCTATTCTGACCAGGGTACACACTGGGAAACGTTTAAAACATGTAAATTCTGGGGGGGGGGGGGGGGGGGGGCATCAGCATCACGGCTGCGGTTTAAACATATTCCAACAATATCCAAACAGAACGATGAAAAAACAATCCGGGAAAAGTCTCCAAGCGAGAACGTGGATTTGAGAAAGAAGGAGCAGAGGCGGAAGAAAACGAGATACAGGGGGCGGGGCACAAGCCGAGACGAGGAGGAGAGCGAACAAGCACGTGTCCGGGAGGAGAGAAAGAATCAATATAGAATTATTTGTCTAGGGAGGTGATGTGAGGGGGAGAAAACAAAATAAAAGAAACAAGCAATACAGCGAAGGAAATAACCCAAACCGACAAAACACCGACGGGGGGAGGGAAGCCCCAAGTCACCAGGCCGCGCACGAGGTACGACTCAGAAAACGATTAACTACACACAAGTTTGCACGAACCACAAACCAACACCAACTAGAAACACACAATAACACGTACACAGCAAAATAACCAGTAAAAATTTGACAAAGACAAGAATGGGAAAACACTCAAACTTCGATGCCGTGGAGAGCTCGAAGCACGCCTCACTCGCCCGAGGAACCGGAAGTCCTAGAACCTAGAACCGGAATGTCTAATAAAGAAGATATAAGCACACTTGACACTAGGGCCTAGGCCGAAGCTTCAGACTTTGGTATGCTCATGAGGCTGCACCATCGAAAAAACTGTTCCAACCTTTAATTTTTGACGGGCTTTTTACTAGTATAAAATAAATCGCCTACTCTTCACATAAAGAACACCATCGAATGCTTTACGTCTCACCAACTAATGCTAGTGGACAGACACCCAGCTCAATGTCTATCCGTGGGCACTTTTATGAAGCAATGCCTTGCTTGTGAAGCAGCAATCCAACAGTTTAGAGTCTGCTTGAGAATCAAACCTGGCCTGTGCACTCAAAGGAAAGTGCAACATCCTGTCAGATATAGAAGAAGAAGAAGAAGAAGAAGAGGAGGAAGAAGAGGAAGTAAAAGAAGGGGGAGAAGAAGAACTAACCCATTCATTTCTTCACATGCATAGGGCTGCCAAGGCAGTTTTCCTTGGCTAGGGGACACAATCCTGGGCAGGTCGACACTCCGACGCAGGATACTCAAACAGCTCATTCTTTCCAGTAAGCCTGGCATGGTACTCATTTTGCCGACCGATTAGAATTAGAAGGATGACAGGCCGAGTCAACCCACCTGGTGTTATTTTAACGGCATGGCAGGGTCCTAACATCTTAAGCCAGCCACCTTAACGTTAAGCCAACACCAGGCCTGCCAGACATACAGCGCCTTCAGAAAGTTTTCACACCCGTGGACTTTTTTCACATTTTGTTGAGTTACAGCCTGCATTTAAAATATATTAAATTGAGATTTTTTTGTCAATGATTTACGCATAACACCCCATAATGTCAAAGTGGATTTTTTTTTTAGAAAATTTAGTTTGAATTAGGATTTTTTTAAAATATTCTTTAGGAAAGTGGGTCTGTTGTGGTAGAATATGATAATAAATGTTACCGTTGGACCTACTTTGTGAAGCTCTCACTCCCTGCAGTGCAATGTTTTAATGTTCATAAGGACATTGTTTTTGTTTTATCAGGCTGCAATCCAATCTGTTGTAACATTTTGTAGAATATTTATGGTATAATCCACTATCTCAAGACAACAGAAGGACATCACACAGAATAGTGAGGACAACTAGTAAAGTGATTGGTAAGGATGTCATATATTTCGAAGTTTTATGTAAGGATGCCATAGATATGAAATCTCAGATTATTATTGACGATGCGAATCACCCTCTACATCCTTGTTTGGCCTTTCTTTGGTCAGGTACAACTCCACTCAAGGGTTAAAACCCGTAGATTCAGAAATTCCTTTTGCTTTGTGCGATGAGGCAATCCAATGACTCCTTTTCTAGATGAGTCTAATGAACGTGTTGCTGTTGGAAATCGGCTGTGTTTGAATTATGAATTTGGTATTTAAAAAGAATATACAGTCACGTGAAAAAGTAAGTACACCCCATGTAAAGTTTTGACTTTTTCAACATATTTCAACATACAGCTATTTGATCTTCATTTCAACAATATTGAAAGATAAAGGTGATAAAATATAACAAGTATCATGAAACATTTACATTTTGTAGTCCATTGTATAATTTAAATAAACATAAATGCAAATTTCGCATGTGGAAAAAGTAAGTACACCCCTACATTTATCACTACTTCAAATACCAAAAATTAGAATCAGGTGCACCAGCTCATGTGCAAATGATTAGAACATCGTTAGAGAGGATCTTGAAGGAACCACTAACCAGTCTTATTTAAACCTCAGACATTCAGTTTGGTTTGCTCTTTGTTGTTGAAGTGTGCGGCATCACCATGCCTAGATCAAAAGAGCTCTCTGAGGCCTTCAGAAAGAAGGTTATAGATGCCTACGAGGCTGGGAAGGGATTTAAAAAGATCTCCAAACAATTTGAAATCAATCATTCGACTGTCCGGAAGATCATCTCCAAGTGGAGAAGATTCCAAACAACTTCCAACCTGTTCAGGCCAGGCCTCCCCAGCAAGTTCAGCCCAAGAGCAGTCTGCTAGATGTTGATAGAAGTCTCAAAAATGTCATCACGGGACCTACAGGTAGCTCTTGCCACTGTTGATGTCAAAGTGCACGAGTCTACCATTAGAAAGAGGCTGCACAAATTTGATCTACATGGGAGGTGTGCCAGGAGGAAACCTTTGCTGTCCAGAAAGAACATCAGGGCAAGACTAAAGTTTGCCAATGAACACCTAGGCAAAGACCAGCACTTCTGGAACAATGTGCTCTGGACAGATGAGTCAAAGGTAGAGCTATTTGGCCACAGTACCAGAAGACATGTTTGGCGAAAACCAAAGACACCATTTGACCACAATAACTTGATACCAAGTGAAAAGCATGGTGGTGGAAATATTATGGTTTGGGGTGGCTTTGCTGCATCAGGGCCTGGGCAGCTCACCATCATATAATCCACTATGAATTCTTCATTGTACCAGAGGGTGCTTGAGGATAATGTGAGGCCATCTGTCGGAAATTTGAAGCTCAACCGAAGGTGGACCTTGCAACATGACAATGACCCTAAACATACCAGTAAATCCACCAAGGAATGGCTGAAAAGAAAGAAATGGAGGGTTCTGGAATGGCCAAGTCAAAGCCCGGATCTAAATCCCATCGAGATGTTGTGGGGGGATTTGAAACGAGCTGTGCATGCAAGAAACCCCTCAAACATCGCACAGCTGAAAGAATTCTGCATGGAGGAGTGGGCAAAAATTTCTCCCAGTCGATGTCAGAGACTCGTAGACAGTTATAAGAAACATCTACTTGAGATTGTTTCTGCCAAAGGGGGCAATACCACCTATGAGAGCCAAGGGTGTACATACTTTTTCCACATGCGAAATTTGCATTTATGTTTATTTAAATTATACAATGGACTACAACATGTAAATGTTCCATTGTGGCGGACACAAAAGCCCACTGGCGTGGTGACATCATTCCGCGCACCAAGTGGGCGGTGGCCACGCCCGAGGGGTAGGCGTGGCCTCATGGTATACACCGGGCGCCCAGCCCAGAGCGGGCCAGTGTTACAGTGAGCTCCTGAAATAAAGACGCTTATAAGTTACCGCTTGTCCGCTTCCTCCTTGCTCGCAAGCAGCGCGCATAACGCCGCGCTTTACTGGTGACCCCCTCGACGTTGGATCTGCCGGAGCGATCCTTCCACACGCGACGCCATTGCCATGGCCAACTTCGTCAAACTTCCCGAATTTTGGGAGGCTCAGGCCGAAGTCTGGTTCGTCCAGGCCGAAGCCCAATTTCAGCTTCGGCGCCTCACCGGCGATGACACGCGCTATTGCCACGTCGTCGCCTCCCTCGGGCCCGGCACGGCCGCTCGAGTTGTGTCCGTCCTTCGCCACCCACCGGACGGCCACAAGTACGAGGCACTCAAGCGGCTACTCCTAGCCACGTTCGGCCTCACGGACGACGCACGGGCCGACCGCCTCCTGGATCTCCCCGAGCTCGGTGACACGCGCCCGTCGGTCCGAATGGACCATATGCTGTCACTGTTGGGCGACGAAGCCCCCGGTTCTCTGTTCCGGGCGCTTTTCCGTCGCCAACTTCCAGCGCAGGTTCGCCTCGCGTTGGCCGGGACCGGGCTAACGGAACCCCGAGCATTGGCAGCCGAGGCGGACAGGTACTTCGCCGCTTCGGACACGCGGGCGAGAGTCGGCGTGGCCGTCACGGCCCTCGAGGCTGATGCTGCTGATGCTGCTGCTGTTCCACAGCATCAGCATCTACAGCATACGCAGCATGCTGATACGCACCTCGTGAACGCCGCCACGCCCCGCCCACCGCCGCGGCGAAAACCGCCACCGCGGGGAAACCCGCCAACTCCACCGGCCTGGCGGAGCCAGCCGCGCTCCTCCAGCTCCACCACCTGGTGCTGGTTCCACGCCAAGTTCGGCCACGAAGCTCGGCAGTGTCATCCGCCATGCTCCTTCAACAGGTCGGGAAACGCCCGGGCCGGCGCTCAATAGTGGAGATGAGCGCCGGCCGTTCGAGCAGCCTGCTGTTCATAACGGACACCTTCTCCGGGCACCGTTACCTGTGCGACACGGGAGCGCAGGTGAGTGTCATTCCCGCCGCCACGTCAGACAAGCACGCCGCGGGTGGGGGCCCCGCGCTGCTTGCCGCGAACGGGACGCCCATCCGTACGTATGGAAAACGCTGCCTCTCTCTGCGGTTTGGAGGGCAGGTTTTCCGATGGACGTTCGTCACCGCCGACGTGCCCATGGCACTGCTTGGCGCGGACTTCCTGTGCGCTAATGGGCTCCTGGTCGACGTCAAGCGCAGACATCTTGTCCAGGCCGAGACGTTCAGCTCGCTCGCTTGTGCGTAGCCCAGCTCAACGAGCGGCTTGCCAAGCGGCTTGCCGAACGGTTCGGTTCCGGCCACGTTGGTCTGTACGCTTCCGGCAGCGGACGCATTCACCCGCCTCCTCGCCGGTTTCCCGGCCCTCACGCGGCCCACCTTCTCGGCGGGGGCCGTCAAGCACGGGGTGGCCCATCACATCCCCACCGTCGGGCCACCGGTCTACGCCCGGGCACGCCGCCTCGAGCCGACGAAGCTGGCGGTGGCAAAAGCGGCGTTCGCTACCCTGGAGCGACTCGGCATCGTTCGGCGCTCAGAGAGCGCTTGGGCATCGCCGCTGCACATCGTGCCGAAGCCCGGCGGGGGATGGCGACCGTGCGGGGACTATCGCCGTCTCAATGACGCCACGACTCCCGACCGCTACCCCGTCCCCCACATTCAGGACTTTTCCGCCCGTTTGGCGGGCAGGTCCTTCTTCTCGAAGGTGGACCTCATACGCGGCTACCATCAGGTCCCCGTCAGGCCGGAGGACGTCCCGAAGACGGCGGTCATCACGCCATTCGGACTCTTCGAGTTCCTGCGCATGCCCTTCAGTCTGAAGAATGCGGCTCAGGCGTTCCAGCGACTGATGGACAGCGTCCTGCGCGACTTGGATTTTGTCTAGGTCTACCTGGACGATATCCTCGTCGCCAGCGCGTCCCGCGAAGAGCACCTACGCCACCTCCGCACGCTCTTCGAACGCCTGGGCCAGCATGGCCTGATTGTGAACCCCGCAAAGTGCCGGTTCGGCGCTGCCATAATCGATTTTCTGGGGCACCATGTCACCAGGCACGGAGCCGTCCCCCTGCCGGCCAAGGTGGAGGCGGTGAAGGGGTTTCCGCGCCCCCGCACGATCAGAGGGCTGCAGGAGTTCCTGGGCATGGTGAACTTTTACCATCGGTTCCTGCCCCGTATCGCCCAGCTCCTGCGCCCCCTGCACGAAGCTCTCCGTGGTAAGCCGGGCAAAGGCGACGTTACCTGGACCGAGCAGATGGACACGGCGTTCACGGGCGCGAAGCTCGCCTTGGCTAACGCCACCATGCTCGCGCACCTGGCGCCCGATGCACCGATCGCCCTCACCACCGATGCCTCGGACTACGCGGTGGGCGCGGTGCACGAGCAATGGGTGCGTGGAGCTTGGCAACCGCTGGCGTTCTTTAGCCGGCAGCTTCGCCCGCCCGAACGCCATTACAGTACCTTCGACCGCGAGTTGCTCGGACTTCACTTGGCGGTCAGGCACTTCCGCCATCTGCTCGAGGGCCGTGCGTTCACTGCCTTCGTCGACCACAAGCCGCTGATCTTCGCGATGGGCAAGGTCACCGAGCCGTGGTCGGCCCGGCAGCAGCGTCACCTCTCGGCCGTGTCCGAGTACACGACGGACATCCAGCACGTCGCGGGGAAGGACAACCCGGTGGCGGATTGCCTTTCCCCGGCCGTCGCCCACGCAGTCCACCTCGGCATCGACTATGCCCGGATGGCAGCGGACCAGGCCGCTGACCCCGACGTCCAGGCCTTGCGGACCGCCGTCACGGGCCTCCGTGTCACCGAGGTGCCGTTCGATGGCGCGTGCGCGGCCCTCTTGTGCGACGTCTCCCTCGGGCGTCCTCGCCCCATCGTGCCCACGGGCTGGCAGCGCCAGGTGTTTGACGCCATCCACGGCCTGTCCCACCCGGGCGCGAGGGCCTCCCAAAGGCTGATCGCCGACAAGTTCGTCTGGCATGGCCTCCGGAAGGCCGTCCGCGGCTGGGCCAGGACGTGCCTCGCGTGCCAGCGCGCCAAGGTGCACCGGCACACCCAGGCCCCGTTGGCCCCGTTCACGGTGCCGGAACGCCGGTTTGACCACGTCCACGTGGACCTGGTGGGACCTCTGCCCCCCTCGCGGGGTTTCACCTACGTCCTCACCATGGTGGACCGCACCACCCGGTGGCCGGAGGCCGTGCCCTTGGCGTCGACAACGGCGGCCGATGTCGCGCAGGCTTTCGTCGCCCGGTTCGGCGCCCCCTCAGACATCTCATCCGACCGCGGCCCCCAGTTCACCTCGGAGCTCTGGGGGGCGGTTGCGCAGGGGCTCGGGGTCCGGCTGCACCGAACCACGGCCTACCACCCCCAGGCTAACGGCCTGTGTGAGCGATTTCACCGCTCATTGAAGGCCGCGCTCCGGGCCACCCTCCGCGACGGCGGCTGGGTCGACAGGCTCCCCTGGGTCCTGCTGGGCCTCCGGACGGCGCCCAAGGAGGACCTGCGCGCATCCGCGGCGGAGTTGATCTTCGGGCAACCGCTGCGGGTGCCGGGCGAGTTCCTCCCCTACTCCACGGCACCATGGTCCGCGGCACAGCAGCGCTCCGCTCTGCAAGAGACCGCCCAGAGGTTCGCCCCGGTGCCAACGGCATGCCACGGGCACCCACCGACGCACGTCGCCCCGGAGCTTCGCACGGCGGAGTACGTCTTCGTCCGCCACGATGCCCATCGGACACCACTGCGGCCCCCGTACGACGGGCCTTTCCGCGTGCTGGAGACCGGGGCGAAGCACTTCACCCTGGACATCGGCGGTACTCCTGACCGCGTTTCGGTAGACCGCCTCAAGCCGGCCCACCTCGATGTGGACCATCCACCGCCAGTGGCCCGACCCCCACGTCAGGGCCGCCCTCCTGCGGGCGGACCCCCGGCACCGCCCAGCCCCGCCGCCCCCCGGTCCTGCACCCATCTCAGGGGCATCCCACCTGGCATCCCTGCACCCCGGACGCCGCCGATCGCCAGGGGGAGCTTCGGCCGGGTCATTCGTCTGCCCCGCAAACTGGCCCTCCAGGTGCGCGGGAATTCTGGGGGGGCGCGTGTGGCGGACACAAAAGCCCACTGGCGTGGTGACATCATTCCGCGCACCAAGTGGGCAGTGGCCACGCTCGAGGGGTAGGCGTGGCCTCATGATATACACCGGGCGCCCAGCCCGGAGCGGGCCAGTGTTACAGTGAGCTCCTGAAATAAAGACGCTTATAAGTTACCGCTTGTCCGCTTCCTCCTTGCTCGCAAGCAGCGCGCGTAACGCCGCGCTTTACCATGATATTTGTTATATTATATCACCTTTATCTATTAATATTGTTGAAATGAAGATCAAATAGCTGTATGTTGAAATATGTTGAAAAAGTCAAAACTTTACATGGGGTGTACTTACTTTTTCACGTGACTGTATGTGTAAAGCTGTGTTCATGACATGTGTTTTTGTTTTTTGGTTTCTATGTTGAAGTTTGTATTATTTCATGTGACAGCTGTTTAAGGATTCCTCAAATTGTTTATGTAAGTGAATGTGAGTGTTTTAATCAAAGGTATTCAAGTGCCACATGGATTGCATTTATTGTTTATTGCACATTTATTGTACAAAATGACTGTGAGGTTGAATTTCTTGTCTTTTTACATTATCAATATTAATAAATTTATCAATCAATCAATCAATTCCCGCTTCTTCAATCACAGAAAGAGTGCTTTCAAAACACTAATTAACACTAATTATCACACTAATTTTGTCCTAAATAAATTCATTATTAGCTTTCCAATTGTTCCATTTATATTATTCTACGACAGCAGGTACCACTAAATTAAAGCTCGAGTATGCTTCTTCTTCTTCATATATATAATGCTTCTTCTTCTTCAATCAGGAAAGATGGTCTTTTGAAACAGTCATCTTAAAGAATAAACGGGCACAAACTTTTGTTCTAAGTAAATCGATCGATCATTAGCTTTCCAAAGGAACCTTTTTTGTTTTACTGTGTGATGACAGCAGGAACCCTTTAGAAGAAAGCCTGACTCATGGATGGAAGGAAGCTTCTCCTTTTTATAAGACACTAGGGCATGCCCGTACTATATATATATCTAAAATTATATCCCCCCCCCTCTATTTACATGAAATGGTTTGGTACATGAAATGTTTTGGTCCATTCGCAACGCCAAAGCGAACGGCGAACGCTTTACATGAAATGGTTTGGTTCATGAAATGTTTTGGTCCATTCGCAACGCCAAAGCGAACGGCGAACGGCTTGCGAGTACAGTGACAATCCCCCCCCCCCCCCTCTATTTACATGAAATGGTTTTAATTAGTTTTAAAACATAGTTTAACGCCAACATAGCGGCAACATAGTTTGCCAACGTGAAATAAATGAATACGCTCTCAAATGTGCCGTCCGAGGCAGAGTGTGTTCGCCACGTTCGGCACACGCGATAGCTCGCTGCTCTCTGATTGGTTGAATCGTTTTTTGGACATAGCTCGGTAAGTAATTGTCCGATTAATATGAAACCTTGAAAAGGCACATCCTCGGGTCCCCAGCAATATACCTGGCAAGTTTCAAGTATATCGGACCGGTAGTTGTCGAGAAACAGCGGTCGCATACACACACACAGACAGAGATTAGTGGAATTATAGATAGATAATACCCATTGATAAATATCTGAAACCAACTCCGATCTGAAGGAAAAGAAGAGACCATGAAGGCTGTCATTCATTTTTGCAAATAAACCAAAGTCACCGAATGCAAGGTCTGGTGAATATGGTGAATGTGGAATTGATTAAATGCACTGCTTTTTGAAGACTTCTTGCACCTAAGTGGCCTAATGTGGTGGCGCCATTATCGTGATGGTAGCACAACCCTGATTTTTAGATTTCTGAACGTTTTTTCCACATTGCTGACCGAAACAGTTTTCCAACATTTCACAGTCATTGTTAGCAATAACAACTGTCCCTTTGGCCATCAGGATAAGTTGCAGAAGAGGTGTCAAACTTCAGGGAAGAACTATGGCAGGGAAGAAGTCCACATACTGTAAGGAACATTCTGTAATGGCGAAAGGTGGGTAGATTAAGGAACAGATTTGAGATATTGGACTTCTTGAAAGGACTTGACTTGGAAAGGACTTGAAGGAAAGGAAAGGACTCTTGGACTTATTCTTCTTGGATATTCTTGGATCTTGGAAAGGATCTTCCTGAGTGAAGCAAAATTCAAGAAATCTGCTTTTTCTCGATCAGTATCCAACATGCCTCCTTTAGAGGGAGGGAATGGACGGGGATTGTTTTCCGGACACAATTTCGACCTGCTCCCACCAGGCTTTGAGTGGTGGAGAGAGGCTGGTGGATTTGGAAAGTAGGGTCCTGGTTCTTTGTCGGTGGGATACACAATGGTTCTGAGATGTGTGGAGAGACTTATGACTACGAGGCTCTGTCTGCAAACATTGACTCTCTGCTTACATCTGTTCACTCTTTCTAATCTGTGGAGACTTGAATTGCCACCATCTCAGCTGGCTTGGTGTTGGTTCACTTCCTCAATACATGGCCGGGCAGCTAAGTCACTCTGTGAAATGAGTGGACTTACAAAATCTGTTTCTTTTCCAACACATCTTCACAAATGGCAGCACCCCTTACTCCCGGCCCAACCCAAAGAAAATCAGGCCGTCCTGATGGCAATCATGCATTATCCGACCTTATCAGGTCAAACTTTTCCTCAAACTTGTCTTGTTCCTCTTTAGTTCCTCTCGGCTCTTCTGACCATATATTGGTAAAGTTTGTGTACCTTTGGCAGTTAGTAGAGTACTCCCAGGGTGCAGACCTTATCACAATTTGCAAAAATGGATTGAATTGGCCAAAATATACTCTCTACAGTCAAAAGTGGTCCATCATCATATAAGCTCTTTCTCTCAATCCACCTCAATATACTACTTCTGGAATTTATTTTACAATGGACTAATTTCTCTTCTTCACAAGTGAATTCCATCCCACATTCAACTTGTCCATCATCTCAACCCTGGTACACTGATGTGTGCGGTTAGACTATCACAAGAACAACTCTCAAAGGCAACAACTTGTCGATGTCTTTCCCCGTTTTTTTCATATCTCTCTTTGGCTCCGCCATTATTTCTTTAAGTTCATTAGTCATTTGAACACCCATTTTGTTAATTTCCCTGGTGGATATGATCCCCTGGGCATACATTTTGTTTTCTTCATCCCACTGGGTCAAAAATGTCATCAATTGAAGCTAACTCAATTAGCTTCAATTCAATTAGCTTCAATTAGCTCACCCTTTGTTCCCCCTCCATCCCCTCCACCACCTCATATGTGGTGACTTCAACTGTCATCATGCCACCTGGTTGGGTGTGGGTTCCTCTCTCACCAGTCATGGCACCTCAGCAAAGGACTTCTGTGACTCACTGGGATTGACACAATCTGTCAATTTCCCGACCCGGATCTCAGCCAATGGAGTATCTTCTCTTCTAGACTTGGTTATGACAAACTTCCATGCTAATGTCTGCTGCTCTTCTTCTGCTCCAATTGGTTCTTATGATCATGTGCTTGTCAAAGTGGACATCTCTCTGGCCATTCTCAGAGAGCCTCCTCAGCGTCGACGAGTCTGGCATTTCACTCAGGCCGACTGGGATGGTCTTCAAGCAGCCATCAATCGTCTGGATTGGTCTCCCATCTCCACTGCCTCTGACATCAATTCTTCCTGGGAATTCTTCCAAAGCAAACTGATCTCTCTCATGCACAGATTTATCCCATCTCGCCTTCAGTTGTCTTACCCTTCCTCCCGTCCATGGTACACTGAATCTTGTGGTGAGGCAGTTGCCCTGAAACAACTTGCCTTTGCCTCTTGGAAGGCTAATCCAACTGAAGGAAATCTCAGTTCCTTCCACCAAGCTCGGAACAAGTGTGTGTCTACCCTCAGGAGTGCCAGGAAGCACTATCTCTCCTCACTCAAGAATGAACTCTCAAACCTGTCTCCTTCCTGCAAATCCTGGTGGCGTCTGGTCAAATCCGTTTCTGGTGTTTGTTCCCCCTCCATCCCCTCCCTTACCTCAAATGGCCACACAGTTGACATCGCACGTGACAAAGCCAAATGCCTCAACTCTGTGTTTGCCTCAAAATCCTTAGTCCCAAACCCATTTCTCTGTTCCCACCTTTCCCAGTCGAACCCAACTGCTCCTGGACTCTGTGTCCTTCTCTCCTGACAAGGTGGAGGAGTTTTTGTCAAACCTCGACTCTGATTCTGCAACTGGACCAGACGGCATAAGCCCACGGGTCCTAAAATCCTGCTCTGCCGCTCTATCTCACCCTCTCTCTGTTCTTTTCACCATATCTTTTGCTCAAGGTCATCTGCCAGCATCCTGGAAATCAGCAAACATTACCGCTTTACACAAAAAAGGTGCAAAAACAGATCCTTGCAACTACAGACCAATCAGCCTGCTCCCAATTATCAGCAAAGTCATGGAATCCATCATTGCTTCGGATATGAAATCTTTCCTCTTCTCCAATGACTTGATCTCTGATCATCAATTTGGTTTCAGACCAGGTCACTCTACTCTAGACATGCTGCTTCTGCTGTCTCAAAAATGGATGGAGGTCCTCAATGCCAAACAGGAAATCAGAGCTGTCTCCCTTGACATATCACGTGCCTTTGATACGGTCTGGCACCCAGCTCTGCTCACCAAACTCTCCTCCTATGGTATCCATGGAAATCTCCATGCATGGCTTGTGGACTTCCTCTCTGGACGTAGTCAACGTGTGGCCCTGAATGGATTTCTCTCATCTCCCCTTCCTGTTCAGGCTGGAGTTCCCCAAGGCAGTGTGCTGGGCCCTGTGCTTTTTCTGGTCTTTATCAATGATCTCTCCGACTCTCTGGAAAATCCTCTCTATCTCTTTGCTGATGACTCCACTCTCTGCCGCTCCATTCCTCTTCCCTCAGATCGGCAGTCTGCAGCCTCCTCACTCTCTGAAGACCTGGACAAAATCACAGACTGGTCAAACAAGTGGAACATGTCTTTCAATCCTGACAAATCTCACACTCTTACTATGTCTCTCCGAAAAGATCGACTGGACAACCCTCCCATCTACTTTCTCAACAATCCTCTCCAAGAAGTTCTGTCGCTCAAGCTTTTGGGTCTCACTATCTGCCATGATCTTTCTTGGGAAAACCACATTTCCAAGCTGGCCTCCAAAGCCAGTCGCCGACTGGGCATCCTCCGTCGTGCGAAGTCCTTCCTAGGCACACCTGAGCTCCTCACCACATACAAGGCTTTTATCCGCAGCTCAATGGAATACTGTTCTCCCCTATGGGCTGGTGCTCCTGCCTCACACCTGGCTCGGCTTCACGCTGTTGAATCCAAAGCTTTCAGAATCATTGGAATCTCCCGCGATGAAGCTATCTCTGAGGGCCTTTCACTCACTCACCGCAGGCAGGTAGGTGGTCTTTCTGTCTTCTACCGACTCCTCTCCGGCCTTGCTCCCCCAGCTCTCTCTGTGCTCTGTCCCCCAAATATTCCTACAGGTCACACAAGATCTGCCAGTCACCCTCTGATGGTTAAACTGCCGAAATCTCGGCTCTCTGCTCACCTTCACTCTTTCATTCCTGTTTTCTCCCGCCTCTGGAACAAACTCCCACACTCACTTCAATCACACTCCTCCCTCCAGGTCTTTAAAACAGCTGTTCACCACCATCTCTTATCTTCCCCCATCCAAAACCTTGATCTTTTCTACCCCCACTAATTCACCCCAGATCCACCTTGTTTGAAATTCCAACTTCTTTCCTGGAGGTCCTGGCAGTGTCCATATGTTTTATACCTCTTCCCCCCCCCCCTTCCCATGCCTCCCCCCCAAAGCCCTCTCCCTCCCACAGTTCTCTCGATGTCTCCATGTCTCTCGGTCCCTGCTCTCAAATGTTGTGTTTGTGTCCTTCCCCCTCTCTCCCCATCTTGTCTACCGCTCCCGATGTTATTTGTTTTATGTGTCTGTTTGTCTTTCTGTGTGATTAATGTTCGCTCTTTCACAAGCCTCGATCTTGTATACAAAAAAAAAAAAAAAAAAAAAAGTGCAAAAAATGGATCCCAGGCCGTTGACACCGCGGGCTCGACCCTCGCTGCCATGTGCGAGGCGCCGCCATTTTGCTCGCCTGCAACCCCTACTGCTGCCGCACCCTTATCAATGTTCCCCTCTTTTCCCAATTCTTCCCGGGGGTCCTGGGTTATTAATTCTTCATTTATTTCTACCCCCACCGGCATCCGATCACCTTGGCTATCCATGGCATGATTTAATTTAGATTTTTTAATAAAATTTCGGCTGCTCGTAATTTTGACCAAATTTTTCCACCGATAAGAAAATTTGGTTCGGGTCCAAATACCACTCCCCGACACCAGTTGTTGCGGATCTCGGTCATCGGCGCTCCCCTTATCAAGGGGGGCTTAATCCCCTTGTCTTGTTATCTGGCCGACCCGAGTCCCGGGGGTTATACGCTCCTTCCGGTCGGTATTAGGTAGGGTGATTGGTCAATTTAGTCCCAAATACCTAATTACTAACCCGACCGTAAAGCAGGGAAATAACTCCCGCTCGAACCATGGATATTGGTGGAAATGCCGAGCGGATAGCGAGCCGCGATCCGGGCAGTTAACAGGGACTAAACCCGATTCTAGCGGTTTCATTCGTGCCACGTTTACCCAATGATAGAAAGGACAGATGCGATCGGATTACGGGAAACCAAGAAAGAACAAGGCGATTTATTCACAAATATACAGAAGGAAGAGGAACCAAAAGAATGTACAGGACAGGAAGAAGAAGAAGCAGCACACAGGGCAGTCTTAACACAGTCTTATGCTTAATACCCCAGACAAACGTACACACTCACATGGGAATTTGTAGATGGTTGATGGCCAGGTAGAGGGTCTGGCGATGGGGTCCAGGCTCCGGTCCAGCGGGCGAAACTCGGCAGGCAGCTCCGCGTATGGTTGAACACGACCGGACAGTTCATATAGCGGGGGGAAGCTGGTGTCCTGTGGCATACGTAATAAATGCACGCTCGTGCAAAACGCACCCTCTCCAATGTTCTCTAATACAAGCGCGCCCTTCTTCAACAAGTCTCGTACAACCAGCGCTCTCTCATCAAAGAGTTTACAATGCGCGCGCCTCCAACCAGTTCCGTACAACCAGCGCTCTCCCATCCAATTCCGAGTCCCTTGTTATGCCAACCTTCCACTCGAGTGCTTTGTGAGAGTCTTCCCAAAGGGCTTTGCGTTCGCGCTTATATAACACGACCAGCGAAATGCTCCGTGAGCCAAAAAGCCACGCATGTCGGTGATGTTCTTTCAGCCCTGGTTGGCTGGTGAGGGCTTACCGGCCACGCCTTTGATGACTGGATGACGTGGCCACACCTTCTTCTTGGCGTTCCGCCCCCTTTTTCCTGGCCTCGCCGCGTGTCTTATGGCGGCGTTTGAGCGAAATCCAGCTCAAGGCAGAGAACGCTGCTAACAAAAGCGCGTAACAAATTGGGCGAGCCATGAGGCACCGACTGTAGGGGCGCATAATGGCGTCGCTTGGAGAGGGAGGTTGTAAAATGAACGAATTGGGGACCTACTCTTATTTAATTGACGCAACGCAGATTCAACTATTGGAAACACGGCCTTATCTAAAACACACACTAAATAAATAACTGAAGTCCTATGGTGGCCTACGTGTTGCTCGTGGCCTAACTAGGGGTGCTACCTTTAACCTTTTAATAACGGGATATTTACAAGAGTTTATATACAAGTGTGGGTTCTCAAAACTGCAACAATATATATATATATTGTTGCGGTTTTGAGTTTTGTACAATAAAGGTTAAATTTACCCCTCATAGTTAGTCACACAACAACACGTAGCCTCGCGATAGTGCAGTTATTTCTTAGTATTTGTGAGCATAGTCCTTTTCCTGTGTTAGTCTTGCGTTGAGTAGAATAATGAGAGTAGGTCCTTTTCATTGCTTTCATTGCCTTATGCCGCCTCCGTTGCCTTATGCCTCCTTATGCTGCCTTTGGCCTTTTGGCGTGAATTAACACGAGACAGGCCTGGCAGGTCGAGTCGGGACCGAATGAGGGCGGCGAAGAAGCTGACGGTAAGCGCAAGCCGCCAATCAGGGCTCACAGGGAGTGGCTGCGGCAATGCGTCACAGGGCGTGGTTGGAACGTTCGAGAGGGCTCAGGGCGTGTCCATATAACCCGTTGCGCAAAGCCCCCAGGAGAAGTTCAAGAAGTGCGAGCAGTTGAGTTTGAACAGTGGAGTTCAGGGAGAGGTGAGCTTGTGCATTGAGCTATTGGAGAGGCGCGTATTGATGAGAGTTACGAGTTCGGGGAAAAGACGCGCATGAACCAAGTATAAGCACTCGTATTAAAGTGACGCTCGGTTGAGATTGAAGCCGAGCCTCTATTGCATGGGGTTACGTGAGTGATAGCGCGCCGGTGACTAAACGTGCTGTGGAAAGCCACCGAGAGATGCGTACATTCCCTCCCACCTTCCTGCCTCATCTGCCCCTTTGTTCGAGAGACGCGCTACGAGGATCTTTTTCCACCACCTGCTTGCCATCTTCGCGGGACCTGCTGGGACCGTGGAGATCACGCCGGGCCGCCGTTCCTGGACGACCAAGGCAGCGCATGAACAGCATCCTGCCTGCATTTCCCCTTTGTGAGTGTGATCGGGCCCGTGTCTGGGATTTTAAGCATAAGACTGATTAGGTTCTGCTCTGTGTCTGCTTTCTACCGAATTGTACATTGTGTAAACCGCTCGAATCGGGTTCCAATACTGGAAAACTGCACGGACCACGTGGTACGCAATCCGCTCGGTGTACTCAAATTGCACGTGGCTCGTGCAAGGCTTGCTTCCCCGCTTCCATGGCGGCGCAGGTATTTAGGTACGTGCGAGACTTAGTCCCGAAACCCTACCTTGCGTTTGCCCGGAAGGGGCGTTTCAAGTTTCGGTTACACCGCCCCAGAAAGAACAAGGGGCTTAATCTCCCCTTGGTAAGGGTAGGAAGGGTGGCTGAAAACCGTAACTATATATATATATATATATATATATATATATATATATATATATATAGTATATATATATATATATATATATATATATATATATATATATATATATATATATATATAGTATATATATATATATATATATATATATATATATATATATATATATATATATATATATATATATATATATATATATATACAGTGGAACCTTGACTTACGAGTTTAATTCGTTCTGTGACCGAGCTCGTAACTCAAATTGCTCGTATCTCAAATCAAATTTCCCCATTGAAATGCATTGAAATGCTATTAATCCGTTCCAGCCCGCCAAAAACCACACCAATTTTTTTAAAAATATACAGTATATATAAAAATATCTCGCGCTTTATATTTCACCTGTATGCAGCATACAAGTTGGCAGGATGGCCTGGACTGGAGGTACGCACACTTGACTCTAAAGTCTAAACTGTCCATCCTGGGTTTGAATCCCGACCCAGCTATAACCTGTCATGGGTGAACCACAGGCAGGGTGATTCATCAATGTGTGTACCGCTAAACTGGGCGCCCCGTTTGCGTCCCATTAGTTGTTGGATGTTAAGGATCTCACCGTGTTTTCCACAAAGAGAAGGCGAGCTATCGCCGGCACTCTGAACAAGTTGTGGCCTGGCATGCTCTTCTCCTCTGCCGTTATATACGTCCTCCTCGACACCTCGCTCATGTTTTTCGACGATTGCGTGTTTTATATCCACAAGTTGTGGCCTGGCATGCTCTTCTCCTCTGCCGTTATATACGTCCTCCTTGACACCTCGCTCATGTTTTTCGACGATTGCGTGTTTTATATCCAAGCACATCATCCTCTTCTTCTTCTAGTACCGTGTTTTCCACAAAGAGAAGGCGAGTTATCGCCGGCACTCTGAACAAGTTGTGGCCTGGCATGCTCTTCTCCTCTGCCGTTATATACGTCCTCCTCGACACCTCGCTCATGTTTTTCGACGATTGCGTGTTTTATATCCACAAGTTGTGGCCTGGCATGCTCTTCTCCTCTGCCGTTATATACGTCCTCCTCGACACCTCGCTCATGTTTTTCGACGATTGCGTGTTTTATATCCAAGCACATCATCCTCTTCTTCTTCTCAGTACCGTGTTTTCCACAAAGAGAAGGCGAGCTATCGCCGGCACTCTGAACAAGTTGTGGCCTGGCATGCTCTTCTCCTCTGCCGTTATATACGTCCTCCTCGACACCTCGCTCATGTTTTTCGACGATTGCGTGTTTTATATCCACAAGTTGTGGCCTGGCATGCTCTTCTCCTCTGCCGTTATATACGTCCTCCTCGACACCTCGCTCATGTTTTTCGACGATTGCGTGTTTTATATCCAAGCACAAGTTTTATATAAAACACGACGATTGCGTGTTTTATATCCACAAGTTGTGGCCTGGCATGCTCTTCTCCTCTGCCGTTATATACGTCCTCCTCGACACCTCGCTCATGTTTTTCGACGATTGCGTGTTTTATATCCACAAGTTGTGGCCTGGCATGCTCTTCTCCTCTGCCGTTATATACGTCCTCCTCGACACCTCGCTCATGTTTTTCGACGATTGCGTGTTTTATATCCAAGCACATCATCCTCTTCTTCTTCTCAACCGTGTTTTCCACAAAGAGAAGGCGAGCTATCGCCGGCACTCTGAACAAGTTGTGGCCTGGCATGCTCTTCTCCTCTGCCGTTATATACGTCCTCCTCGACACCTCGCTCATGTTTTTCGACGATTGCGTGTTTTATATCCACAAGTTGTGGCCTGGCATGCTCTTCTCCTCTGCCGTTATATACGTCCTCCTCGACACCTCGCTCATGTTTTTCGACGATTGCGTGTTTTATATCCAAGCACATCATCCTCTTCTTCTTCTCAGTACCGTGTTTTCCACAAAGAGAAGGCGAGCTATCGCCGGCACTCTGAACAAGTTGACGGCAGAGATACTGTACTTGCACGGCAAGATAACCACGTGACCGGAACCCACCTGGCGGCGTAAACTCAAAATAACCAACATGCGAAAACAAAAATGCAGCGCTATACGACAGAGATACTGTACTTGCACGGCAAGATAACCACGTGACCAGAACCCACCTGGCGGCGTAAACTCAAAATAACCAACATGCGAAAACAAAAATGCAGCGCTATACGTCAGAGATACTGTACTTGCACGGCAAGATAACCACGTGACCGGGTGGCGAAAGCTCGTAACTCGGATCTCGGCTCGCATCTCAAAGCAATAAACCGCCCGAGCGACGGCTCGTATCTCGAAAAACTCGTAAGTTGGGGCACTCGTAAGTCAAGGTTCCACTGTATATATATATATATATATACATATATATATATATATATATATATATATATATATATATATATATATATATATATATATATATATATATACTAGCAGAAGTACCCAGCATTGCCGGGTGGTGGAGGGGAGGGGAGGGGGAAGGGGAGGAGGAGAGGAACGGGGGGGGAGGGGCGAAGAGGGGGGGGAGGGGAGAGGGGGAGGGGGAGAGGGGAGAAGAGGGGGGATGGGGAGGGGGTGAGTGAGGGATGGGGAAGGGGGGAGGGGGAGAGGGGGGAAGGGGGAGGGGAGGGGGGAGAGGAGGGAGGGGGGAGGGGGGAGGGGAGAAGAGGGGGGATGGGGAGGGGGAGGGGGAGGGATGGGAGGAGGAGGGGGAGGGGTAGGGGGGAAGGGGAAGGGGTAGGGGGAGGGGAAGAGGGAGGGGGGGAAGGGAGGGGGAGGGGGAAAAGGGAGAGGGAGGGGGAAAAGGGAGGGGGAGGGGGAAAAGGGAGGGGGAGGGGGGAGGGGGAAAAGGGAGGGGGAGGGGGAGGGGGAGGGAGGAAAGGAAGGGGGAGGGGGAAAAGGGAGGGGAGGGGGAGGGGGAGGGGAGAAGGGGGAGGGGGTAGGGTGGAGTGGAGGGGGAGGGGAAGGGGAGGTGAGAGGGGAGGGGGAGGGGGGAGTCAAGTCGGAAGTCATTGTCGTCAAATAAATGTAGCATGTATGTTTCACTCTCTGTCACATGCCATTGGTCCCATGTCAATCGGATGAAGTTGAAAAATTAACGTTACGAAGTTTCTCTGGGACGTACTGATTCCGAATATGAAGTTGAAAAATTAACGTTCCGAAATACGCTGATGACGTCATAATTTTAAAACGCGACGTCTTTTAAATTTTAAGGTGTGCTGTAGTTGCTCTGAGACGTACTGATTCCGAATATGCCTTTGGTTTTGCTCTGCGATGAGTAGTTCTCGAGTTATAAGAGGACAAACAAACAAACAAACATACTTTGCTGCTTTATATAAATAGATATAGATATATATATATACACATACATATTGTTGCGGAGATGAGGACTGTATATTTTTTTGATTGTGTGCTGTACTATTATTATTATTGGTTATTCTGCGCCCCACTACCTCCGGAGCTGTGTAAAGGTGAAAGGGCATCCCATAATTAGTCCACAAGCATACACGTCAGCCAAGTAATAGAATACCCCTGTTGATAGTTATCTCTTATTCTGTGTTCTAGGGTAAGGCTATGTCTCCCATTAATTGAAGTACTCCATTGCACCAGTGAAAGAGAATAGATCCCCTTTCATTCCCATCCCCTTTCGATCCTTTCGAATAGATCCCCTTTCGTCATTGCTGAGCCCTCGATTCTCAATTACCTCCTCTCCAATAACCGCCATTGACCACGAGGCTCGAGTCGGGGAAGAAAGGCGTGTCTCCACCTCGTCATAGAGGGGAAGAGGGGCGTGCCCGCCCGTCGTCATCCAGGGCGGAGCCCGAGGGTCGCGCGACCAACCAGGGCCGAGGTGAGCACCCCGATGGGCGTGTCCAAAACGCCGGGGGCTTAATCGCTGGAGGCGCTATAAAAGGCGCGAACGGAAGTGAGTCGTGAGTTGGTCTGAGTTGGTTGAGAGTCGGTCGTCAAGTGGAGAGTGGTGAAGAGTCAGTCAGTAGAGTCGGTGGTCAGTTGGTTGCGTTGGTTGTGGTGAGGAGTCGGTGGTAAAGAGTGAGGGACCAAGAAAGAGTTGAGGGTGTGGACCAACGAGTCAGACAAGTCCTGGGAACGCAGCGGAGGCCGCAGCAGCAAGAACACCCAACAGCCAAAGGGGGCCTGAACGGCGGTTTGGAGCAGGACCGTAAAGGAACGGCGGCTGCTAAACGCGCCGGTTGAGCTGCAGGACCCCCTTGGACCTTTCCTCTCCCTCCAGCCATCCACCTCCTGCCTTTCCACCCTTCTTGTATACGTGAGTTTGTTTTGTTTGTTCTGTCCCTGGGTATTTAATTAAGTCTGTAGGTAAGCTAAAATTTGCACTGTGTCACCTGCGTCTTATGTGTTGTAAATAAACCTTGATTGCTCCTTTTTGCTTGTGTAAATAATAAATCCAATTACTCTTCTGTCCGTCTATTCGTTTTATTCCTTTTCCTCTTTGCATTCGTCGTTTTAGTCTTTTCCCCTCATTGAGCAGCTGCGGTGCGATCTGGCCAAAGTCCTGGGTGAATCGGGTGAGTCAGGGATCCTGTAACGGTCGCGGCAATACCACCGCTCGGTAAATAACATCTTAATCCGCGATCAGTAACAATTGGTTGTCAGGAGTTGGATTCGGACCTGGGACTAAATTTGTTAGGCCCAAATTTTGGAACACCAATTGTGTTATTAAGTAACAATTGGTGTCTGGGAGTGAGATTCGGGGCCCGAACCAAATTTTTAAAACATCTAGGAAAAAATTTGGTCAAAATTTGGAGCGGCCGAAATTTGTTTTGTTTTACAAAACCCGAATTTTGAAATCGCGCCATGGCTGGTCAAGGCGACGGGATGCCGGTGGGAGAGATAGACGGGGTAGAATCGACCCAGGACCTCGGGGAAATGTATGTGGAGGAAAGGGAGGAGGAGAGCAATGAGGTGGTTGAGGGTGTATCAGACGCACAAAATGGCGCTCTCGCGCACGAGGTTTCAGGCGCGCAAAGAGGCGCCTCGCACGAGCGCGCGGTAGCCGAGCCCGCTGTATCAGCGGGCTTTAACATGCAGCAGTTCATGGCACGGTTTAGCGAATACATGGCACAGTCGAAGTGCGACAACGAAAAAAGAGCCAGGGAAATGGAGGGAATGGAAAACAGAATGGGGGAGCGACTAGGAAATCAAATCGGGGAGTTAGACAATAAATTTGGGAAGTTAGACAATAATTTTGAGGAGTTAGACAAGAAATTTGGGAAGTTAGACAATAATTTTGAGGGGTTAGACAACGGGATAAAAGAGGTGAGACATGGGTTAACGGGGGTGGAAAATAGAATGGCTGCCCAGGAGAATCAGATAGAGGGGATGAAAAATGGGTTAATGGGGCTAGAAAATAGGATGGAGGACAAATTGCGGGAACTAGGGGAACAATCTGCCAGGGAAATCAAACGAATGGGAAACCAGATAGAGGAGGTAAAAATCGGGGTAGAAACCAAACTGGATGCTCAGAGGGATGAATTGGAACAGATGAGGGTGGCATCTACAAAAGAAAGGGAGGAGATGAAAGAGGAGATACGACGAGGTGTGGGTGAGGAGGTCTCGGGGCTACGCGAGGAGGTAAAGCGAGGTGAAAAGCGCATGGAGAAAGAGGTGAGAAATAATACGGCGAAGTTACAAGGGGGAATAGAAGATCTGACGGAGGAGGTGGAACAGCTGACAGAGGGACAAACGAAGTTAGTGGAGCAGGTTCAAAGGAACACTGCAGTACTCGGAGGGTTAAAGGCGACACAAAAAGAAATTAAAAATGACTTGATAGCGACACAGAGGCAATGTCAGATGGTACGTGAGGAACTGACAATGAGGGTGGACGAGGTGACAGAGATAATGGAGACGAAGGACCGAGAGGTGAGGATGCACATAGAGACGGTCATGGTAGCCTTAGAGGACGAACTTGAGGAGATGCACCGAGAAATAAAAGAGGTTAAACAAAAATTAGAGGAAGTGGAAGAAGAGGTGAGTGAAATTAAGAAGAGACGGACAGAAACTAAGAGAGAAATCCAGGAGGAGGTAATGGAATTGGTGCAAGGTCGGTGCTCAACTCATGATGTGATGCTCACTAACCGAATAAAGAGTTTGCAGGTGGCAAAGGAGGTGCGACGACGAGGTACGGAGGTGAGTGGAAATGTATATGATGTGAGGAAAGCTTCAGTCGGCTTGGGGATTGGTTTGGATCCGGGTGTTCGTGAAAGGCCGTTGGTGAAGTGTGCGACAGGTCAGGTGTGCGAAAAAAGAGGTGTGCGAGAATGTCCGACCATGGGGTGTGTGAGAAAAAAGTGCACGCCGAGGAGTGAGTGTGCCGTCAAGAGTGAGTTGGTCGAAGCGCGTGTGCGAGGGGGTACATGGAAGCGCGGTGTGGTGAGTGTTACAGAGGATGTAACGAGAAAATGCACACCTGTGGTGAGGGTTACAGATAATACAGAGGATGTAACGGGAGAGTGTGCGCGAGAAAGGTGTGTAACGGACGGGTGCATGAGGAAAGAGTGCGTTGTCGAGAGTGGAGGTGAGAGTAGTGAGAGTGACACGGAGCGTGAGTTGGTTGTGGCAGGTGAGCGAGGATGTACACCTGGAATGGAAGGATGCACACCTGGAATGGTAGAGCATGAGTGGGAATGCACGCTGGAATTGGTAGTGAGGCACGTGGTTGGGTGTGCGAGCGAGAGCACACCTGTGATTGTCACAGAGGAGGTGACCGAGGAGGGGGCGCGAAGAGGTGTGTTGGTGAGGTGTGCGAGCGACGAATGTGTGCCAAGGTGTTCGGTGGTCAGGTGTGTGACCAAGTCGGTGAGCGGAATGAGTGTACCGAGGTGTGTAAGAAAAGGTACGACGAGGAGCATGGAAACGGCTGCATATATGAGCAAGAAAGGGGTAGCGTATGCGTATAAGCATGCAGGTGAGGCAGCGACGGTAACCGGGTTAAAGGTTAGAACGACTTGTAGCCGAATCGGGCCCTCGGTGCGCGTCGGGCAGCTTCGCGTGCCGCGAGGACCAGCGGGGATCCGAACCACGGCGGTTTCGAAAGAACCGCCGTACGCGATCCACGCTGTGCCTCGCTTGGAACGGCCGCATCCGGGCTCCACTAGGCGGAGCGGGCAGCCCGATAGGAAGGGTCGTCATGGCGACCACTTTCTATTGAGACGTGCCGGCAGGTCGAGATCGGGACATTGGATGGCTCCACGCCGAGGTGGTGCGTGGGATCTCGGCCCGGGTAAGCCCCGTCCCTGCCACGAATGCGGGACGTATCCAGCCGCTGGCACAAAAGAACCCGCGTTCATGGCTCGGCTGTACGAAGCCGAGCTTTAGACGTGAATTGGCGCACCGAGAGGATGTAATAAGTAGACGGGTGATCGTGATCGTGATTTGATACGAAATTTATAATAGTGGGTAGAATTGGCAGTAAATGGAAAATTTTTGAATTGGTTGGAATTTGGACGAGCAAAATTTATAGTGAGAGACCCCCGATGTGGTGGGATGGCAAATCCACCATCCCTCACAGGTGGGGCAAATGCGCTATAGTTTATGGGGTGTATGGCAGTGAAAACTAGCCCGGGTGGGTTAGGTTATATGTGTGTAGGGATCTAGCGAAGATGACATTAGGTAACGTTAAGGTTAGATAGTGACTGATACCTGTAGTGGGGACGCAGGTAGTTTAGTGTGGATGATAATGACGTGGGAGCGCAATAGTTTAAAGGGACGACTGGGAAGCGCAAGTTTCAGAAGGGAGTAGTTAGCTGAGATGATGCCGTGTGTGTGAGGATTGAACAGGTGTGATTGAACAGGTGTGATTGCACAGGTGTGCAACTGAACAGGTGTGTGGGGCAGTGTATGAGTGAGTAATGGTGATGTGTGTTGTGTTGACCAACTGGTCCAGGAAGAGGAGGAGGGTGCAGGTGGCACCAGGTGACTGCACAGGTGTGCAACAACAGGTGTATGTGGCTGTGTGGAATAAATAGAGTATTGGAATGGATGGTCGTGGAGTGAGTATGGTGGAAATTGTGGAGTGGAGTGGATGGTGCGAAGGTGTGAATGGGGGAAGAGTGGACCCCTATCACGGATACCCGGGGCGGGTAGTGTAAGTGTTAGGTAGAGGGTACAGGTAAATTGTGGTTGGATATTGGCATCTGTGGTGCGGGTGAAAGAATGGTCTTTGGATGGGTGCATTAGTGTTGTGGAAATGGCTGGGCGTGTAGCCTGTTAGTGTGTGTAGTTGGTTTGACCACTCCACCACTGTGAGGATGTCGGCCAGGTGAGGCCGCAGGTGGGCTCTGGGAGCCGGTAGTTGTGGATGGGGCCCGAGGATCCGGAGGACGGACCCGGGTAGCCCAGTGCCAGAGGGCACCAAGGGGTGACAGAGCCAGGAGAGGGCCTTCCCCAGTTAGATAGGTTAGGGTGAGGAGCAGGTAAGCTCGGGTGGCAACTACAGTGGTGGAGGTGTGCAGGTGGGTAGACCTGCTGGGAGAGCTACACTTCGCGGCCCAGAAATTGTGCGAGGGCACCGGGAGATGAATCGGGGGAGTGAGACCCCAAATTGAGAAGCACCACAGTTTGGTCAATGGGAATTGGTTTTTAGAACCCATAGTGTAAGTTGGCCAATGGATTGGCAGGGAGAGACCCCGGGTAATGTAAAGTGTGTTAATGTCATTTAGAAAGTAGTTAGGATGAAGTTTCCTCGCACCATCTGCATCCACTCACCTGAGGTGACAGGTACTCCGCACCATGCCATGTTTTGTTATTGTTACTGTGCAAATGTTTGGATTGTGAGACGCATCATGACGTGGGTGTGACATTGTGCTTTGATGTTCCATCTCTGCCTCCTTATGAGGATTGATGATGAATTTGGTGATGGCAAATTTTGAAGTAGAGGGATTGTGGAGACGAATTTGGTATAGGGAAAATATGGGGAAGACGTGACAGTAGTGACGAATTTGTAAATGTGTAGATTTTTGTACATATGGGGTAAGGGCAAGGGTAGGGTAGGTGACAGGGGGGTGACGTACGGTAGGGACGAGCTTTCTCACTTCGCCCTCCGTACGCATTTCGCCTTGCATTGCCTTATTGATGTGTACCCTTGTGACCTTACCCCTCGCTCAATTGTCTTTCCCCTTTTGTCTCCCACATGACCTGTGCGCCACTGGGTGCCGAGGGGAGCGTGCGTGGGTCGGCCATTGTGCGCCCGAAATTCCCAGAACCAGCTGTCTGCATCGATGCACCACATTATGGACCACATGTCTGTGGCCGAGCACCACTTATGGACCCCATGGGTTGGGGCATGGCCCCTCTGCTGGAACCGGCCATGAGGGCCCGAAATCTTGCTGGCGGACCTTGGCCACAGGGCACCGATGCCCCACAGGTGAACCACACTAGTCGGCCCTGTGGGCCATAAATAAAATAAATAAAAAGGACACATTAGTCTAGTAGGAAGACTAGGTCCCCCTGCACCCCCCGGAGATATACTTCTAATCAGTGTTTCTAGATTGGAAAAAATGTGTAGAAAATGACTAGCTATGGCCCCAAGCTGAAATAATGTCCCACATACCATTTTTATGCAAATTACTGCTGCCATTATCAAAAAAAGACTAGGTCCCCCTGCACCCCCCGGAGATATACTTCTAATCAGTGTTTCTAGATTGGAAAAAATGTGTAGAAAATGACTAGCTATGGCCCCAAGCTGACAAAATGTCCCACATACCATTTTTATGCAAATTACTGCTGCCATTATCAAAAAAAGACTAGGTCCCCCTGCACCCCCCGGAGATATACTTCTAATCAGTGTTTATAGATTGGAAAAAATGTGTAGAAAATGACTAGCTATGGCCCCAAGCTGAAAAAATGTCCCACATACCATTTTTATGCAAATTACTGCTGCCATTATCAAAAAAAGACTAGGTCCCCCTGCACCCCCCGGAGATATACTGAAACTGGCAGTGACTGGTGATTGAAATGCGGTGCCTTTTTGTGTTTCAGGTCGAGGTACGTGAACTCCCCACGATCTACAGCAACCAGGAAGAGACTGATACCAGGGTGGTTCTGTACCTCCATCATGCTGCTACCATCGGATACAAGAACGCTGTAGTCAGAACACCGGACACAGACATCCTCCTGATCCTGCTCCACCATGCCCACAACATCAAGCTGACGGTGTACCTGGATACAGGGTCAGGGAAGCATCGCCAACTTGTCAACGTCTCTGAGCTGGCAGAATCCCTGGGAGAGGACTACTGTGCCACTCTCCTGGGGTACTATGTGTTCAGCGGAGAAGACTGCACCAGTGCCTTCAAAGGGAAGGGAAAAGTCGGGCCCTTGAAAAAGCTGGAGAAGAATCCCAGGTTTCACAGGGCATTCGGTGAATTTCACAGGGTATTTAGAAAAATAAAACTTTGTGTTAACGTCTGTGTAGACGGACCTTAATATGAGTCTATTATTTCGTAAAACTGTGATTATTTTGTAAATAAAGCACTAATTAGCATACTAGTATACCATAGACACATGTAATCATGTTATGAATAGTTCTATCATGATCTATGCCCTTCAAAACATGGGTCTAGACACCTTCATTTTTCAATTATCTGCAATATTGGCTGAGATATGTCAAAAATCGTTTTTTTGATAATGGCAGCAGTAATTTGCATAAAAATGGTATGTGGGACATTGTTTCAGCTTGGGGCCATAGCTAGTCATTTTCTACACATTTTTTCCAATCTAGAAACACTGGTTAGAAGTATATCTCCGGGGGGGTGCAGGGGGACCTAGTCTTTTTTTGATAATGGCAGCAGTAATTTGCATAAAAATGGTATGTGGGACATTTTTTCAGCTTGGGGCCATAGCTAGTCATTTTCTACACATTGTTTCCAATCTAGAAACACTGATTAGAAGTATATCTCCGGGGGGTGCAGGGGGACCTAGTCTTCCTACTAGACTACATTGGGTGCAAGTTTTAATACAAATAGGCCGCCAGTACGCAAAGCAAAAGAATGACAACATCTGGAAGAACAAATAATAATCACCAGCAGAGGGAGCCGAAGAGCAAGAGATCACCTGCAGGGTTAGGGGTTGTTTGGTTATTTTTATTCATGAACAGTGATGACTGTGCACCGATTGGTGCTTGAGGGTGCTTTGGTGCGTTTTTGGGTGCTTTAATGGTGCATTGATGCAGAGCAGACTGTCTCCCCCCCAGAAAGAACAATCACAGGTCCTGGGTTAGTCTTGTAAATAAAAGTAGCGTCAATTGTAAATAATGCTTCCCACCGTCAGTGTATAGTTTGAAGACCATTCCGCAATTCGGTTAACTGTGGGCGTAAGTCTGTTAGGCAGGGTGCAATGGAGCAGCGGGACACATTTATTTATGTTTTAAAACTGTCGCACTCAGGGTCAGGTTAAAAGTAGAGGGAACTACACCTACGTGTCACACTAAAAGTAAAAGTTGTAGGCCCAGGACGTGCCTAAGAGGAGGAGGGTGCAGTGTTGCGGAGATGAGGACTGTATATTTTTTTGATTGTGTGCTGTACTATTATTATTATTGGTTATTCTGCGCCCCCCTACCTCCGGAGCTGTGTAAAGGTGAAAGGGCATCCCATAATTAGTCCACAAGCATACACGTCAGCCAAGTAATAGAATACCCCTGTTGATAGTTATCTCTTATTCTGTGTTCTAGGGTAAGGCTATGTCTCCCATTAATTGAAGTACTCCATTGCACCAGTGAAAGAGAATAGATCCCCTTTCATTCC
>NC_136262.1:76759976-76799976 GCF_964187855.1 Myxine glutinosa
ACGCGGACGTAGCTTCAGGATATATATATATATATACATACACACAGGGTGTTTCAAAATAGTGGACTTTTTCAACGTTTTATTGTAGAAAAATTACGAAAGGTAGCAAGTTCAGTTGATGCAATGATGAAAAGCATACACCATGCCATTTTCAAATCACTCATTATATTGATGGTAATTGACATTGTGTGCTCCACGTCTGTTAAAACAGGCTTTGATCCTGACTGAAATTCTTCACAATTTGTCTAAAAGTGGCTGGAGTGTTAGCCTGACGGGAGTCCTCCACCTCCTGCATCGGGACAGCCAGGGTTTGAGGTTTGTTGGAGTAAACCTGACCTTTGGCAGCACCCCAAGAAAAACAATCCAATGGCTTCAAATCCCGGTTTTGGGGCGCCCACTCATGCGCTTTGCCCAGGCCGATGACAGGATTTCCAAACAGCTAGTTGAGCAAGTCGATTGTTTCACCGGCAGTGTGCGATGGGACACCATTCTGCATCAACCATGCAAGTCTGAGTTGGTTTGGAAACAGTAGTTGAGCGAGATCAGTGTGGAATCGGTGTAAGACCTCGCGGTACCGCTCGTTGTTGACTGTCACTGCCTTACCATTGGCGTCCTCGAACAATACGGTCCCAGCATACCCCAGCTGACGATCAATGCACAGAAGCAAGTCGACTTGGGGCACCTCTCCAAGAAGCTAATCACCCCAAAATATGTTTTTGTGATTGTTGATAGCCCCATTTAAATGGAAGTGTGCTTCATCACTGAACCACAAGGAGTTGATCCAATCTGGGTACCTTTCCATTCAGTCACTGAACCAATCACACCTTATTACTCATCTTGCCATGTCACTCAGAGTTAGTTTATGCCTTACATATATGATGTTGTGGTGGAGCTTGAGTTCAGAAGTGAGAATGCACCACGCATATGAGGCTGAGATCGCCAGTTCTTGGAAATGCCAACAGTGGGATTTATTAGGACTTTCGATAGCAGAATCTCTCACAATATCAATGTTCCTTTGTTCCTTAGCAACACTTGGTGAGCGGCCACTGTTGCTTTTATTTTGGTTTTTAACACTTCCATGTGTTTGGAAGTGCTCCACACACCGCTGAATGCTCCCAATGGAAGGTCTATTACAGGTGTGAACATTGTAATACTAACAGTATCATTGTTGCACCTGCATGTAGGATTTTGTCTCAATCCACAAAGTCACGATTTTCACTTTTTGTTCCACTGTGAACATCAGAGTTGACAGAGGGCCATGCTGACTACTTGTTCAAAATGGCATACAACCATCACCACTATAACTTGTAAAAGAGAAGGGTATAGCACAAGAAACGACAGAATAACAGGCTGCCCTAATAGTCCACCTTTTTTGAAAAACGCTGTTTCTGCAGTGCATTCAGAAAGTATTCAAACCCCTTCACTTTTTTCACATTTTGTTATGTTGCAGCCTCATGCTGAAATCGTTTAAATTCATTTTTTCCCTCATCAATCTACACTCAATACTCCATAATGACAAAGAGAAAACAGGATTTTAGAAAGTTTTGCAAATTTATTAAAAAGAAAAAACTGAAATATCACATTGACAGAAGTATTTCAGACCCTATGACACTTTAAATTTAGCTCAGGTTCCTCCCATTTCTCTTGATCATCTTTGAGATGTTTCTACACCTTGATTGGAGTCCACCTGTGGTAAATTCAATTGATTGGACATGATTTGGAAAGGCACACACCTGTTTATATAAGGTCTCACAGCTGACAATGCATATCAGAGCAAAAACCAAGCCATGAGGTCGAAGGAACTGCCTGCAGAGCTCAGAGATAGGATTGTGTTGAGGCACAGATCTGGGCTGTATGGCAGAGAGGCCAGACGGAAGCCAAACAGTTCAATCTTGGTTTCATCAGACCACAGAATCTTGTTTCTCACAGTCTGAGAGTCCTTTAGGTGCTTTTTGCAAACTCCAAGCGGGCTTACATGTGTCTCACGGAGGAGAGGCTTCCGTCTGGCCACTCTGCCATAAAGTCCAGATCGGTGGAGTGTTGCAGTGATGGTTGTCCTTCTGGAAGTTTCTCCCATCTCCACACAGGATCTCTGGAGCTCAGCCAGAATGACCATCGGGTTCTTGGTCACCTCTCTTACCAAGGCGCTTCTCCCCTGATTGCTCAGTTTGGCCAGGCGGTCAGCTCTAGGAAGAGTCCTGGTTGTTCCAAACTTCTTCCATTTAAGAATTATGGAGGCCTCTGTGCTCTTGGGAACCTTCAATGCAGCAAAAAAAAATTCTGTAGGCTTCCCTAGATCTGTGCCTCGACACAATCCTGTCTCTGAGCTCTGCAGGCAGTTCCTTCGACCTCATGGCTTGATTTTTGCTCTGATATGCATTGTCAGCTGTGAGACCTTATATAGACAGGTGTGTGCCTTTCCAAATCATGTCCAATCAATTGAATTTACCACAGGTGGACTCCAATCAAGGTGTAGAAACATCTCAAAGATGATCAAGAGAAATGGGAGGCACCTGAGCTAAATTTCCAAGTGTCATAGCAAAGGGTCTGAATACTTATGTCAATGTGATATTTCAGTTTTTTCTTTTTAATAAATTTGCAAAACTTTATAAAATCCTGTTTTCTCTTTGTCATTATGGGGTATTGAGTGGAGATTGATGAGGGAAAAAATGAATTTAAACTTCCAGCCTAAGGCTGCAACATAAGAAAATGTGAAAAAAGCGAAGGGGTCTGAATACTTTCTGAATGTACTGTAAAATGGCTCTACATGAAGTGTTATTTGGTTTCCTTCCTGGGCACCCGTCTTTGGCAATACTGCTTAATTTGGGTGCCCAAATTCAAATTTTGGGTCCACCCAAAACAAATAAATGGGAATAAAAATAGAACTGTAAAGCCGATAGCTCAATAAATATTTACAGGTGCGTTCTGTAAGTATGCTTCATTTTCACCCCTGTTATATATGGAATACCCCCAAAAAGCTCATTTCCATATTTTGAATATATAAAGTTGACCAGGAAACTGCACAAGACCAAAATGAGAGAACTATCTGAGCCTGTGATTGTGTTTACATTGCTGAACATTGGTCGGAGACTCGACTGACCCACACCACACGTTGTATGACTCATTCTCCAGACGAGTCTGCATGGGCATTATCATCCCTGACTGCTGTAGGCCTCCTCATGTACCCTACTTGCGACAAAATATTTTCAATCTATCGCCATCAAGATTTATCGTAAGAATGTTGTTTACAAATAACTCTGAATTCATCACTTTTCCTCCAAACTCTGATCGAGTAAGTAACATCCAATGTATTGTGTCTCGTAGTATGAAAGTCTAATGTATTGTGTCTAGTAGTATCTAGTATGAAAGCCGTTGTGGCAATATTTCTATATAATTTGCCCTCTGTGTTCCGTGTGGAGAGGCTTTGTTTCATTTTTGATGTAGATTAATTATTGATGACATCGTGAAATTGATGAATTATTCATGAACCTCTACATCATAACCAATCACGTTGATCCATCTTTCTCTGGGTATGGGATTCATGCATTACCTTGTTTTAATTTTGACTGCATATAATAAACAACAGTGTAATGATTTGCCACAACATGCAGGAAAAATGAAAATGTTTGATATGAATTCCACATCGGTAACCGCAGACAGTTTGGAATTTTTCACCCAAATACATAAAAATCAAAACTACAATCCCCTTTGATCACCAGTAGGTTCCAGTACAGTGAGGTTTCGAGAAACAGCCATGGTTTTGCTTCTCAGGCATGTGTCTCAGGCCTGTGCTATTTTGGATGGAGCTCAGAGGTGATCATCAAATTGTGAATCGTAATCAACCGATCGTTTTGACGCTCTCCACCTTCACTATGCTTGAGCATTCAATTAACTTATCTAAGGGGATGAAGAAATGGATGAATGGCTCACCAAAGGCAATACCTTCCTGACCAGCGAATAACCTGTCTACCAACAACACACAAACTTTTTAACAGGAATCATCACAGAAACAATGTACCACCACCTAACACAAGCAGGAGGCATAGAGACAGAACAGAAGGGATGTAAGAGTGGATGTTACAGAACAATAAACTACTTACTACGAAACAAGGCCAGACTTGAAAACTGCAATACAAGACGAAAAAAAAGAGCAATCAGAGAATGAAAACCCTCACCAGGATGTATTTTCAGTGGTTTTTAAGGCTTTTGTGTTAAAACAAATATGGCGGCCGAACCACATGACCGATTTGATTTTTTTTCTAAACTAATTTATTCCTAGATTATGCTCAAGAAAGTTCATCTTGATCGGATGAAGTTTTGTACTTGTCGAATTATGACGTCATAATGGAGGCACCTATGACATCATCATTAACATATTTTATTCCCCATGGAGAGTTATTTACAATGAGCCATGTCTCAATTTTTTCTATTCAGCGCTTTTGGAGATATAGAGGTGCAAAGTTTTTCGGTTTTTCCAAGATGGCGGCCGAACCACGTGACCGATGACGTCATCATCATTTTTTTTCTCCACCAGTTTATGCCGACATGGCACTCAATAAATTTCATCTTGATAGGATGAAGTTTCTACTTGTCGAATTATGATGTCATTGTAATGAAATTGTATCTAAGTTGAACCCAGGTGTTATGCTCTCTCCAACCACTGAGAGGCGTCTATAAGAACTCGGACGGCCATCGCTCCGGATCATTCCTGTGACATTTAATCTGTGACACGTAGACTCAAATGGTGCCTATATGTAGATGAACTAGGCTTGCTTGCACTGATTGATAAATTGCTGAACTTCTCCTTGATTATATAATCCTGATATATTGCATGATCGTATTTTTACAGGATGTTGCCAGAGATCGAATTGTCATTAAACCTACCATTGGGACAATGTTGTGGATTTGACTTTCATAACAATTAATGACAATTCGTCTCTTCGTCTTGAACGTGACACGAACGAGAGCGACATGACGAGTCACAAAATGATCCAAGTGCCGATCTTCGGAGCAGACCCTCAAGCGGCGGGCGCGGCCGCCGAATTGACACATTGGCTGAAAATCTTGGATAACCAATTCAAGGCTCAGGAAGCCGTCACCGATGAAACGAAACTAGACGTACTGCAAACAAAGGTACACCATAATGTGTACAGGGCAATCGAACAATGTGAGACGTTCGATGCAGCCGTGGCTGAGCTGAAGCGTATTTACATTAAAAAAACGAAGCGCGGTCTATTCCCGTCATTTGCTCGCAATACGACGACAACAGCCCACGGAGACTTTAGATCACTTTCCTCAAGACCTCCGACGTCTACTGAACGAGAGTGCCCCCGGAGGTACGTACTCATGAACAAGTCTGTGATGACCTTGTTCACGATTCTTTCATCGCAGGACTTAGGTCCCCAGTCGTCAGACAGAGACTTCTTGAAGAGGCCGACTTGACACTCGCCGAAGCACTCTGGCTATCTCACGTGAATACCCAAGCACGGGAACAATCTGACGCGTATGAGCATCCATACGTCACTGCGGGGACATCTCGACAAACTCGACCGGAGAGAGCCACCGCCGAGGTCGTGGATGCAGCCTTGGCACCTCCGCCGGAATCGGAGACCCCGTCCACTCCCGAGGATCCCGATCTGGGCTTGACGGCAGCCGCTGCAGCTGGACCCAAGCCCGGAAGTAACGCTACATGCTATTTCTGCGGGAATCGGAATCTCAGGTCAGTTTGCCCAGCTAAAAATGTGACTTGTCATTTGTGCTCAAAGCCGGGTCATTTTGCAAAAGTTTACCGATCGTCGTGGGGCAAACGAGCCCGCTCCACGATGAATGCGCTTATCGCCGAGCCAGCGGACCGAGCGGCGCGCCTCGCCCGACTTTGATGGGGATCGCCCCTTCCCGTGGGCCCCAAGCTGAGAGCTCGACCTTGGTGAGACTCACCGCGCCGACTAAACAAGTGGCGCAAACACGACAGTACGCGGTGCGACCGTCCTTGGCCGGCATTCTTCCGACACCCTGCCAACTTCCTGGATCGGCCACCCGATCGGCTAATGTTGGCTTTGAAACTCCGCGCGTGGCCGAGCGCCCTCCGGAGGCTGCACGTATGATCTACAAGCTACTGCAACGGCACGAATGCTGGGAACTTCACGCGTGGCACGTATGCCCTCTGGAGGCGGCACGACTGGCCTACAAACGACTTCAACGGCATGAAAGACTTTAGCTGGCGTTGGATCCACACGCGAGGCACGGGCGCCTCACCTAGACGACTCGATAACTACAGGTCCACCTGGCCTGGCTCGTGCTATGATCCCACTCATTATCGAAGGAATTTTTGGTAATGCTTTGATCGACACAGGTTCCACGGATAGTTATGTGGATTTTCGACTTGTGCAAAAACATGGATGGCCGATTCTTGGGACAAGACGACGAATCTTTATGGCCTCTCAGGGGCTATGGCTCAGCACAAAAGGGGAATGTCGACTGAAGCTTGTGATTAAGGGACGAATGTTTCCGGATGTGCATCTAATGGTCTTACCCGCATTATGTGCAGAAGTTTTGCTAGGACATGATTTTCTCAAGCGCCATGGACGTTTGGAAATGGAATTTGGTGGCACTGATACGCTTGCTGTGTGTGCTCTTGCAGGGATGGAAAATGAGCCGCTGTCGCTGTTCCCCAATATGACCACGGACTGTACACCTGTAGCGGTTAAATCGCGACGCTACTCACGAGCTGACACGCAATTCATTGCGGAAGAAATGGCCCAGCTATTAAAGGAAGGTATAATAGAACCTAGTCGGTCGCCATGGCGGGCCCAAGTTCTGGTGGTACGAAGCGAAGCGCATCGCAAACGCATGGTAATCGACTATTCGCAGACGATTAATCGGTTTACACAGCTGGACTCCTACCCCATTCCGGGACTGGACTCCCTGGTTCGACAGGTGGCACAGTATTAGGTCGAAAGCACTCTCGATCTGCGTAGTGCGTATCATCAAATCCCCATCTCTGAGGCCGATCGCATCTATACAGCGTTTGAATCGGGTCAAAGGTTATACCAGTTCACCCGGCTACCTTTTGGGGTCACAAACGGGGTCACTTGTTTTTCAGAGGGCTATGGACGACCTCCTCGCGAAGGAGAACTTGACCGATGTCTTTGTATATCTGGACAATCTCACGGTTTGCGGGTATGACCAGGAACATCATGATGCTAATCTGAAGCGCTTCCTCGAGGTCGCGCAGAGGTATCGCTTAACTATGAATGAGGCTAAATGTCGTTACTCCGCTCGCACGATAGATCTTCTGGGGTACACCATGACCCACGGCTCTGTTGCTCCAGATAAGGAGCGTCTGCGACCCTTGCTCGACATGGCCCCGCCCTGCGATCGTGCTTCGTTGAAGCGTGCTCTCGGGCTGTTCGCTCATTATTCTAAGTGGGTACAAAATTTCTCCGTGAAGCTCCGCCCACTTGTGGACTGCGAAGCGTTCCCCATGAGCCTTGCCGCCAAGGCCGCTTTCCATAGCCTCAAGTCCGACATCGCTGGCGCCGCTGTGGCGACGATTGACGAAAATAAATATTTTGTTTTGGAAAGTGATGCATCGGATCATGCGATAGCTGCAACTCTCTCCCAAGGGGGGCGCCCTGTGGCCTTCTTTTTGCGAACTCTCTCCTCCGCTGAGCGGAGACATTCGTCTGTCGAAAAGGAGGCGTATGCCATCGTCGAGTCGATTCGGCATCCCTACTTGCTCGGACGATGCTTCCAAATCATCACGGACCAACAGAGCGTTGCGTTTATGTACGACACCCAGCATGCTCAACGCATTAAGAATGAGAAAATCACTCGCTGGCGAATCGAACTCACCGATTTCTGCTACACAATCAAATATCGCCCTGGGAGGGATAACCTGGTTGCCGACGCCTTATCGTGGCCGGCGACGTGTGTAGGCCTCATATCTTTGGAGGATCTGCGCGCTTTGCACGAAACTTTGTGCCATCATGGGGTGACGTGTTTCGCTCATTTTGTGCGTAGTCGTAACTTTCCCTACTCGGTTGAAGACATTCGCCAGATCTGTCGCAATTGTTCTGTATGTGCTGAACTCAAACCGCGTTTTTACAACCCTCCTATGGGAACACTGGCCTGAGCAACCAGGCCATGGGAGAGATTGGCGATGGACTTCAAAGGGCCACTGCCGGTGTCACCGGCATCGAGTAACTCTCGTTACCTGCTCACTATCGTTGATGAGTTCTCGAGATCCCTTTCGCTTTCACGTGCGTAGATATGACAGCCGCCATGGTTATCCGGTGCCTGCAGAACTTGTTTTCTATGTTTGGGAATCCGGCCTACGTGCATACCGATCGAGGTGCGGTGTTCCTGTCCCAGGAGGTGAGGAACTTCTTACTCCAGCATAATGTCGCTTCTAGCTATACCACTCCATATAGACCGCAGGCAAATGGACAGGTCGAACGCTTCAATGGTATTATATGGAGAGCCGTCACGCTAAGCCTTAAGTCCCGCGGCCGAGGCCTAGATAAATGGGCTTGGTCGTTACCTGTGGCACTGAACTCGATCAGGACTTTACTGTGTACGGCAACCAACCAAACTCCCCACGAACGGATGTTTCATCACCCGAGGAGTTCGGGTAGTATCCGATCTTTACCTAGTTGGCTTGCAGAGCCGGGACCGGCTTACCTCAAACGTGCGGTTCGCATGAGTAAGTATGATCCACTAGTGGATAAGGTGCAAGTACTCCAAGCTAATCCCGAGCATGCTCGTGTGTTTATGTCGGATGGACGCGAGTCAACTGTCTCCGTACGCCACCTGGCCCCTTGCGGGGAAATCGACGAACCAATTTACGAGTCTATGGACTCTCCCGTTTCTCCGCCTATGGAGCATCTGCCGGCCATCTCGCCGCCAAATACACCCCAACCTGTAGGCTCTGTGGTGCCACCTTCGTCACCTGACTTAGGCGGCTACTCCGACGCAGGGGACTCCGGACTTGGGGATGTAGTACCCGGTAGTTTCCGGACCCGTGCTGGAAGGGAAATTCGTCGCCCCGATCGCTACGGATGGACCGACTGACATGGACGGACAATCGCTGCCCTACTATTGCTGCTGCGTGCTTCATTCCTGCCTTAGCGGAAGTGTAGTTTTAACGGCGGGGAGAATGTAATGAAATTGTATCTAAGTTGAACCCAGGTGTTATGCTCTCTCCAACCACTTAGAGGTGTCTATAAGAACTCGGACGGCCATCGCTCCGGATCATTCCTGTGACATTTAATCTGTGACACGTAGACTCGAATGTTGTATATATGTAGATGAACTAGGCTTGCTTGCACTGATTGATAATTGCTGAACTTCTCCTTGATTATATAATCCTGATATATTGCATGATCGTATTTTTACAGGATGTTGCCAGAGATCGAATTGTCATTAAACCTACTATTGGGACAATGTTGTGGATTTGACTTTCATAACAGTCATAATGGAGGCACGTATGACATCATCATTAACATATTTTATTCCCCTTGGAGAGTTCTTTACAATGAGCCATGTCTCAATTATTTATATTCAGCGATTTCCGAGATATGGAGGTGCAAATTTTTTAGATTTTTCCAAGATGGCGGCCGAACATCGTGACCTATGACGTCATAAATATCATTAAAAAATAATACAGGCGGAGTTACACCTTTGGTGAAAATTTCCTGTCAATCGAACCAACGGTTGCAGAGAAAATCATATTTATTCTGTGCGGACAAACAAACAAACAGACAAACAGATAAACTGACTCAAATGCAATACCCTCTCCTCTGGCGAGGGTACCAAGTTATCTACAGCCTAGATACTATATAAAAGCTTTTGACAGTGTCCCACATTCATGGGTGATAAAGTGCATTCAAATGTACAAGATCAATCCCCAAATAATCAAGCTGATTGAGAAAGCCATGGATCTATGGAATACCACACTAATTCTGCAGCACTCAGAAGGAAAGATCAAAATACTAGGATGAAGATACAATGCGGGATCTTCCAAGGAGACAGCCTTTCCCACCTCCTGTTTTGCCTTGTTCTGGATCCACTAAGTTACCTCATTAATGAGCAAGGACACAGATAGAACCAAATAAAAACATAATAACAATATTCATAATAATAATTATAATATAATAATAATATAATCGTATATGAATGAATGAATGAATGATCGTTTTAAGGCCATTTTCCCCGCTAGCGCGGGGGTTAGCCTTGCGGGCCCCATGACAATCATGGTTCCCTGTTTGTGGCAATGTTTTTATGGCCGGATGCCCTTCCTGACGCCAACCCTTAGTCGCCTCTTACGATGCGCAGGGATACGGTGTACCTATTCTAAACCAGGGTACACAACGGGATCATTCATCCCAGCAAGCTGGTACTCAATTTGCCGACCTCGGAAGGATGACAGGCTGAGTCAACCCCCCTGGTGTTAATTTAGCGATCGACCGGGATTCGAACCCAGGATCCTAGGATCCCAAGCCGGCACCCTAACCGCTAAGCCAACACCAGGCTGTGTTTGTGTCTAGCGAATTTGTGTCTGTTTGTGTCACCAGGATCATCCAATCGTATAGATACATCATAATAATAACAATAATAACATCCAATAAAATAACGTCCAAAGAAACAAGAAAGGTGAAACATCTACTCTACATGGATGATTCAAAACTCTTTGCACAGAACGATGAAAAATTGGCAGAACAACTTCAATTAGTGAAAAGGTATCCAAATGAAATTTGGCCTTGTTAAGTGTGCCAAGTGCACATTCGTGCATGGTACACCAAAATGGACAACATAAAATCGACCTAAATACCTGTACAACAATACAGGAACCAAACAATGATACATCATACAAATACCATCTGAGACCCCCGGTTAAGGCAGTTTCTTTCATGAAACCTCAGGTCTCAGCACTTGTCTTCATACTTGTCCGCCAGCGCAACTTGGTGGTGATGTCAGCGCAACAGCAAGGCGTGATGGCAACGCTCAATGTGGAACAGTGCTTTGCCCTTTCATGTCGGCAAGGTGCTGCTTCTTCGAACAAATGTGGTTGGTGCATGTGAAGCTAACTGATCCTGTGCTGGGGATGTTGGCTGATTTCCAACTGCAGGGCAGAAGGGAGAGGGAGACGTGTGACAAAGCTGCACCGCTGAGCAGTATGCCAGTGCAGCACCATGCAACATCCGTGCTCACTGGGCTTGTCCGTCTCTATAACATGACAAAACGGGACAACGCAGATGAACGATCACGGTATAACTTGCTATCACCAGATTCAACGCGGTTGTTGAAAAAACAGGTGCAAATACAAGATGTCACACACGAAACCAAAACAGCAACAATCGCAACCCCAATAATAGCAAAAAAGACAAAATATTAAGAGATATATAGTGACAACTGGGAGAAAGACAAAAGAACAGGGAAATGTAAAAAAAAAGAAGATTTGGACAGTTTGGGGATAGACAAAGAAGGATCACTGGAATAGTTAAGAAAAGGTCAACTCAATTGGGACGGAGAACAAACATCATTTATGCCCAAGACCAAGGGCACTACACAAATGGCTTGAAAAAAATGGTGCGACTGAGTCAATCGGACAAATGTGGATTATGCAAGGTAGAAACAGAAAGCATGAGTCACCTCATATTGGGGTGTAAAAAAACATGTCAGAACAGCTGTACACCCAAAGGCAAGACAAGGTATGTAAAGTAATCCACTGACATCTGCAGAAATTTCAATATCCCAGTTCGAGAAAACTCATGGAAACATGAACCAAAACCAAAAATTGAAAACAAGGACACAATGCTCACACACGACCTGATGATCCCATCGAGCATGAACATAGAAAACAAAGCACTGTGACCGAACATAGTACTCAGAAACAAGAAGGAAAATAAGGCATTGCTAATTGAGATTTCAGTACCAAGTGATTTTGGTCTAAACAATGCAGAAATCAAGCAAATGACCAAATATCAAGACCTCAAGAAGGAAGTGAAAAGATCCTGGAAGCTGAAGAGTGCCAAAATTGTACCAGTGATTATTGGAGCGAAGGGAATGACAAAGAAGAACCTCGCTGAGATTTTGAAAACCATCACTGGGAATATTACCACAAATGAACTACAACTGGATGCAATATGGGGTTCAGTGACAATCCTGAAAAGAGCTCTTGGAACAAAACTATGAAAACGTTGAACAGCTTGTTCCATGAACTCTGATCTTGATGATCTTATCTGATCTGGCAATGATCTTTGAACTTTGACCTGTTGACCACAAAATCTAATCAGTTCATCTTAACATCCCGGTGTGTACCCTGGTTTAGAATAGGTACACCGTATCCCTGCGTGTCGTAGGAGGCGACTAAGAGGGTGGGCGTCAGGAAAGGCATCCGGAGATAAAAAATATTGCCTCAAAAAGAGAACCACGACAATTACAACTACATATGGGCAGGGTACAGCCCGAAGTGGAGATCGGTTTCTGAGGTTTGGGACATGGAATGTAGGGACAATGAGAGGGAGATCAGGAGAAGTGGTGGAAGTATTGGTCAGAAGAAGAGTGGACATATGTTGTGTGCAAGAGACGAGATGGAAGGGAAGTAGTGTGAGAATGGTGAAGGGTAGGCAGGGACAGAAATACAAGTTTGTGTGGCAAGGGTGCCCGGAGGGCGTGAATGGTGTTGGTGTCCTGTTTTGTGAGGAGTTTGTAGACATTGTGGTGAGTGTGACTAGAGTGAGTGATAGGTTGATGATGGTGAAAATGATGATTGGAAAGCTCTTGGTGAACGTCATCTCAGGATATGCTCCGCAGGTTGGTCGGAGCGATGAAGAGAAGGACAAGTTCTGATGTGCGATAGAGAAGCTGATGGAAAACGTGAAAGATGAGGAAGTTGTTGTGGTAGGAGGAGACCTAAATGGTCATGTGGGAAGGAGTATGGACGGTTTTGAGGGAGTTCATGGGGGTTACGGATATGGTGTGAGAAATGGAGAAGGTGAAAGGATTTTGGAGTTTGCTGATGGAGCTGATTTGTTGATTTGTAATACTCAGTTCCAGAAAGAGGATAATAAGCTTGTTACATACATGTCAGGTGGGTCGACGACAACCGTTGACTACCTGATGGTGCGTAGGCGAGATAGGGGGCACCTCCGGGACACAAAGGTGACCCCAGGGGAGGGGGCTGTTTCACAGCACCACTTGGTTGTCTGCGACATAAGGGTGAAAGGTGCGAGGAGAGCTCGGCGGGTGAAGTACCAACCGAGAATGAAGGTGTGGAGGTTGAAAGAGGTGACAGTAAGGGAGGCATTAAAAGAGGGGCTGAGTAGGGTAGAGGATGATGTGGTTGAGCTCGAACGTGGTTGGATGTCAATGAAAGATAGTCTGTTGGGAGCCGTTGGTGAGGTATGTGGATGGATAAAAGGACCACCGAGGCACTCGGAAACATGCTGGTGGGATGAGGAAGTTGGAAAGAGGATTGACGAGAAGAGGAAGAAGTTCAAGGAGTGGCAGAAGGCGAAGGGTACGGGAGCAGAAAAAGCAGAGCATGAAAGTTATAAGGCAGCCAAGAAGGCTGCAAAGAAAGAGGTAGCAAAGGCGCAGGAGGCATGTAGGAAAATGTTCGGAGAAAGCTTGGATTCGGAAGAGGGTCAGAGAGCGGTATTCAGGATTGCAAAGCAGATAGCGAAAGAGATGTGTGATGTGATGGGGATGAGTTGCTTGAAGGATGAAGTGGGACAAATGGTTTTGGACCCACATGGAATTTTTTTTTTTTTTTTTGTATACTGAATCGAGGCTCGTGAAAGAGCTAAAAGAGCTTAAAGGAAGATGGAAAAGATATATGGAAATGCTGTTGAATACAGAGAATGAAAGGGATGGCAACATAGAGAGTAACCCAGTTTTAGGACCGGCAGAGAAGATAACTGAGAAGGAAGTTGAGGAAGCGATAAAAGCAATGAAGAGTAGAAAAGCGGGAGGGCCGACGGGAGTTGTGGGAGATATGTTGAAGGCAGCAGGAAGTTGGGGTGTGAAGAGAATGACAGAGATCTGTAATCTGGTGGTGAAAGAAGGCCGCATTCCAGTGGATTTGGAACTGAGTACCCTCGTCCCTCTATACAAGGGGAAAGGTGACCCTCTGGAGTGTGGCTCGTACCGAGCGATAAAGTTATTGGAGCATGGAATGAAGGTATTGGAAAGGGTGTTGGAGAGGAGGATAAGGAAGAAGGTGAAGATCAATGAAATGCAGTTTGGATTTATGCCAGGAAGAGGAACGACAGACGCGCTCTTTATTGTTAGGCAGTTGCAGGAGAAGTACATGGAGAAGAGGAAGAGGTTGTTTCTTGGGTTTGTTGATCTGGAGAAAGCATTCGATAGGGTTCCACGCGAAGTATTGACATGGGCATTGAGGAAGCTAGGAGTGGAGGAATGGTTGATCAGAGTAGTGATGGCAATGTACAAAAGAGCGTGCACAGCTGTAAGGACGAAGGACTGGAACAGTGGCGAGTTTGAGGTGAAGCTGGGAGTGCATCAGGGGTCGGTACTAAGTCCACTACTATTTGTAGCTTTGATGGAGGTGCTGGCTCAGAACATAAAGGAGGGTTTACCATGGGAGTTCTGGTATGCAGATGATCTGGTGTTGATTGCGGAAAGTATGGATGGACTGAAGGAAAAGATGAACAAGTGGAAGGAATGTATGGAGACAAAAGGTCTGAAGGTGAATATAGGAAAGACGAAGGTGATGGCAAGTGGTAAAGCATGTGTTGAGGTGGAAAGAACTGGGAAGTGGCCATGTGCTGTGTGCAGGAAGGGTGTCGGAGTGAACTCCATTCAATGTACAATGTGCGCTGAGTGGGTTCATCAAAAATGTAGTGGTCTGAGAGGGTCATTAACCAGTGTGGCAGCTACATTCAAATGTAAGGTGTGCACAGAGGGAGCTGCAGATGGAGGAAATGTTGAGTTGGATCTTGGAGACGGCGTGAAGCTGGAAGGTGTGAAAACATTTTGCTACCTCGGAGACATGCTGAATGGAGAAGGTGGATCAGACTCGGCAACGGTTGCTCGAGTGAGATGTGCATGGAAAAAGTTTCGGGAAGTGAGTGGCGTGCTGTTGAGGAGGGGAGTGTCGTTGAAGCTGAAGGGAAAGGTGTATGCTGCATGTGTGAGAAGTGTTATGATTTATGGGAGCGAGACATGGGTAATGAACATAGAGCAGCAACGAAGGCTGGAAAGGGTGGAAATGCGAATGGTTCGGTGGATGTGCAGAGTATCGTTGAGAGAGAGGAAGACAAATGATGAATTGCGAAAGATGATGGGAATAGAGCCTGTGATTGATGCTGTGAAGAGGAACAGGTTGAGATGGTTTGGTCATGTGTTGAGGAAGGATGAAAGTGACTGGTTGAGAAGAGTGATGGAAATGAATGTAGAAGGAAGTAGAGGACGGGGAAGACCGAGAAAGACTTGGCTAAAGATGGTGGAAGAAGAAATGCGGGCAAGGGGGTTAACAAGGAGAGATGCAGAAAATAGGGCAAAATGGAGAAGATTGTCATGGGGACCGCAAGGCTAACCCCTGCTCTGGCAGGGAAAATGGCCTTAAAATGCATGTTGTGTTGTTGTTGTATATCGTCACGTCCCTCGGTGATTAAGATCACCCAAGGACGGATAGCCGAAGCAGCTTTAACTCTGAGGTGAGACCTTCCGATAGTGGCGGTTATTTTTAGCGCAAGGGAAGGAAGAGATGCGAGATGTTTAACTGAACGGAGCACACAGGTTTATTTCTAAACTCCAACAGATAAACACGACAATAAAATGCAACACAAATTATTTAATGAAAATAAATTGTGGACGGAATTAAATGTTGAGTAGAAACTGAAGAAAAACTAAATCCTATTTTGAGGGACCCTCAACACACTGTCTCAACCACACACACAGTGGAAAATAAAATTAAAATAAAACCCTTTAGCCGGCACTTATCTTTGGCCCAAACTGGGTCCTGTTTAGCGTGTGGTGGCGGTGGCAAAGTTCAGCACTTCCCGCACCTGAGCGCACAAGATGGCGACCGAGGCGCCACACGTCGAAGACGCACAGGGCTGTGAGGTGAGTGGTGAAAATGGCCCTCTTTCGTTGCTGGTCCCTCGAGGTTTTCCCTCCCTCTTTGTCCTTGTGACGAACAGCGTGGCCTTCAACCCACCACGAGCGCAGTAGTCTTTGACAGGCCCCTCCGTTTTGCGGGGGAGAAGGGGGCGGGGGGAGGGAAAGAAAGAGGAAAAATGTTTTATGTTTGAAAAAAATGAAAGAATGTTTTAACCTCAATGTTGCCCAGGTAAAAAAGGAAATTGTAATACCATCTGCCACCAACACCAGGTGGCACTACACGGTACACATTTACATAGAGAATTTACGCCCCTCTCCATAATTTACGCCCCGGCCCCCAACATCCCTGCATGAGGCTGCGGCCACATAGCCTATGTTACCCCCCACACAAAGTTGTATTTGTATCCAGAGTAAAGTATATATGAAATGGGGGCAAATACTCATATAATGGAAAAGCAATTACATCCAAATCAGAATCCATCACAAATATCAAATCATTGTTTTACCTTTTCATTGAATATATGCAGGTGAATGTGCCGTTGATTATGTTACTGAGTTATGTTTGATGAGGTTCAGGAAGAAGAAGACGACTTACCACCAACTTTGACCGCTTCTGGAATTGTTTGATTGAATCTGATTTGTTTGATGTCATTAATCAAAAAGGCTTAGGCACTGAAGAGCATTTTTTTTAAACCCCCCAAAAATCGACCTTTTCCATGTGGTAAAAACTGTACTGTCGTAACAAATAATAAATACTGTAAATAATAATAATAAAAAATAAATAATAATAATAAATACTGTAAATACTGCACTGGTATTTTTACATTCTGCATGTGGTAAATACTGTACTGGTGTCACCTTAGAAGTAGAATTAAATGCTTTTCGTTGAATATATGCTGGTGAATGTGCAGTTGATCACGTTTCTGAGTTAAGTTTGATGTCGTTCAGGAAGAAGAAGAAGACTTACCACCAACTTTGACCACTTCTGGAATTGTTTGATAGAATCTGAATTGTTTGATAAATATAATTTGTGTTCAAATGTCTGGTAATTGTTTTGTATTTAATTATGCAAATGTGGACTTGTATATAACTGTCATTAATCAAAAAGGCTTAGGCACTACAGAGCGATTTTTTTTAATCCCCCAAAACATGGACCTTTAAAAAATGTATTTTTTAAAATGTTTTTGGTCTAAAACACTCTCCGGCACTCACTGAAAAACCCCTGAAAGTTTGACGAAGATCCGTTGAGCCATCTCTGAGAAAAATGGCGACACAGACACACAGACAAACGACTCTCTTATTGTATACTATGGATTGTATCCACAAGCAGATTATTTGGGCTTCCACAAGTTGTATTTTCACAAGTTGTATAATACAATGCCATCATCATTATACCATGTTGACTTTGAAACAAAGCATTTACACCAGCACCATTAACGATTGTTTAGGCCTTTGAAGCCCAACATGACTCTTTTTTAACTTGTAACTGCTCACGATGTTCCAGAGAACACTCAGCACAACCTGCAGGTGGAAATGCATGGATGCTGTTAAGGCCGGACAATCATACAACATTAGGATGAAGTGACGGTCTGCTGTGCAACCTGTGTGGTCGCTATTGTGGTCCTCAATGTGCAGGAGCAAAGACAAAATAATGAAATGCCAAGGCCTTTTGTTAGTTGAAGAGCATGTTGTAAGTGGTGGTTCTTGCCCCACGACTTCCCTCCTCACCATCCACCCCCTCCACATTAGGGAACAATGCAATGCTTTGAGGCATGCATTTGCAAAGCATCCTGGAACCTTTTGGGATCCTTTTTGAAAGGCAGTCACCTTGTCATGTGTCGTCTGTGCATGGTTGAGCAGAATACATTTGTAGTCCAAATTGTCCTGTGTAGTGGAAACCATACACGTAAACATGATAATTATACGTTCTAATTTCATGCCAGTCTGAATACATGATCCCACCACTCGAGCATTCTGCAAACTCCCTCTCGAGTCAACAAAGCTCTCCTTAAATAAAATAAAAAATGCAATTTCAAACTGATATGGCTGCTTAAATTTCCACCAAGAACTTACACAATGCAGGCTCTTTTGCCAAATGAAAAACCTTTTGTAGTCTGAAACAATCAATAATAATGTTGTACTTTTACGTGGAACAAGCTAAATTCTTCAAGGTTGGGTTGCTGCGGTTCGAGAAACAAGCTTTTTCTGAGTGCAACACAATACAACAGTTCGACCTATTATCTAATAAGGTCTAATGTGGGAGACATCGTGTTCTTACACAAACAGATTAGGTGATGTAACCAGAAAGCAATAGCTTTCATTCTCCCAGGGGGAACACAAGTGTCATTTTGTAAATGGATCATGGGGATTTTATTTCCAAACAAATTGAGACAGATACAGAGATGTGTGTATGTGTGTGGACGTGCAGATGTGGTTCAAGGCTTACGGCTTCTAACTGAGCAGGGAATCGAACAACAACAAGAGTGGTGCTCAAACATCATGCCAGAAAGAACGTTGGAACATAATGACACTAAAACATGAAGCCACCCAAAAGCAAAGATTTTTGATGAGGGAGAAAGCCATGCTGTCGAGACTTTCTTGTTCCAGTTCGCAGAAAACCTTACCGACCTGATGTCTGAGGTCTGATGGGATGTCGCCAAATTCATCGGAGGTGTGAAATTCACAACAGGCATTTGTGAGTTTTCTTTGCCGGCAGAGAGACTTGCTGACAACACCAAGTAGCCCTGGGCCGCGTAGACTGACCAGGGCTTGTTCGCATTGGCAGTCCACCACCCATAAATAGCTCCTTGTGTGAAAAAAAAACTCAGCCTCTCACCCCACCCTCGGGCCATATCACGGATAAGTTTGCAAAGTTGCACTTCGCATGCTCAGCAATGCAAGACTGAATTTATTTTTCAACCCTGCATGGCCTGAGCCTGCTGGGTCTCAGCATGACAGCGATCGATCAAAGCTCGGCCTAAAGAGGAAAATCAACTCCTGAAATGTGTCTTTCTCAGTGCCATGTTAAACAGCAGGTTTCCATTGCATTTGATGACATATATATATATATATATAGATATACATATATTATAGTCGTGGCCAAAAATATTGGCACCCTTGCACATTTTTCAGATAATGCACCATTTCTTCCAGAAAATTGTTGAAATTAAAAAATATTTTCATATCCACATATGTATTTCTTTGGTTTGCAGTGGAACAAAACAAAAAAAGCTTTAAAAATTACTAAATCTTAGCTTATTCCACACAGAAATCCTAAAATGGCCTGGACAATATTATTGGCACCTTTTAGAAGTTATTAGTAATAATTAGGTTTCAAGCAGGTGATTCTCCTTTACTTTGGAATTAAGTTCACCTGTGGTAAGTTGCAGGTGCCTGCAATATAAAATTCACTCATTCAACCAGTTTGAATGGAGAAAAGGAGTCATTCTGCTGTTTTGTGTCACTGTGTGTAACGCAATGAGCATGGAGAAAAGGAAGCAAACCAGAGAATTGTCTGAGGTCAGACACAAGATTGTAGCCAAGCATGGACAATCTCAAGGCTAAAAGTCCATCTCCAGAGACCTCGATGCTCCTGTGTCCACCGTACGCAATGTTATCAGGAAGTTTAAGGCCCATGGCACTGTTGCCAACCTCCCTGGACGTGGCCGCAAGAGAAAGCTTGATTGAAGATTGCAGCGAAGGATTGTTCGAATGGTGGAGAAGGCACCTCAATCAACTGCCAAACTGATTCAAACTGATCTTCAGACACAAGGTACGACAGTTTCAACTTGCACCATCCGTCGCCAACTCAATGAAAGGGGGTTCTATGATGGGAGACCCAGAAGGACCCCACTGCTGAGAGAGAGACATAAGAAAGCCTGACTGGAGTTTGCCATAACACACCTGAACAAGCCCAAATCCTTTGGGGAGAATGTCCCATGGACAGATGAGACCAAATTAGAGCTTTTTGGTAAAGCACATCATCTCCATGTTTACACAAAAAACAAAATGAAGCCTTCACAGAAAAGAACACCTTCCCTACAGTGCAACATGGAGGACTGGAGGAGGTTCAGTAACATTTTGGGTTTGCTGTGCTGCCTCTGGCACTGGGTGCCTTGAATGTGTGCATGACATCATGAAATCAGGAGATTACCAAGGCATTTTGGATCACAATGTTCAACCCAGTGTCAGGAAACTGGGTCTGCGTCGAAGGCCATGGGTCTTGCAACAGGGCAATGACCCCAAACACACTTCAAAAAACACTCAGGAATGGTTCAACACAAAACGCTGGACTGTTCTGAAGTGGCTAGCTAGATCGAAATCTCGTTGAACTCCTGTGGGGAGATCTGAAAACAGCAGTTGGAAGAAGGAAGAAGGAAGGGGAGGGGGGGAGGGGGAGGGGGGAGGAGGGAGGGGAGAGGGGGGAGGGGAGAGGGGGAGGGGAGGGGGAGGGGGGAGGGGGAGGGGGAGGGGGAGGAGGGGCGGGGGAGGGGGAGGAGGGGCGGGGGAGGGGGAGGAGGAGGGGGGAGGGGGAGGGAGGAGGGGGGAGGGGGAGGGGGAAAGGGGAGGGGGAGGGGAAGGGGGAAAGGGGAGGGGGAAAAAGAGAGGGGATGGGGAGGGGGAGGGGGAGGGGGAAGGGGAGGGGAGGGGGAGGGCGAAGGGGAGGGGAGGGGGAGGGGAGGGGGGATGGGGAGGAGGGGAGGGGGAGGCAGAGGGGGAAGGGGGAAAGGGGAGGGGGGAAAAGGGAGGGGGAGGGGGAGGGGGAGGTGGGAGGGGAGAAGGGGTAGGGTGGAGGGGGAGAGAGGACGAGGACGGAGGGGGAAGGGAGGGGGAGGACGGACGGGGGAGGGAGAAGGGGGAGGGCCAGTCAATAATGACGTTGCAGTTCTCATGGTCGGAGAGCAGCACAACAATCGCGACATCGTCCTGCATCTTCGAAAGAGCACGAAGCGGATTTTGGAGACTCACCGATCCTGTGACCCACGCCCTCCAGTACCGGCGTTGCCGGGCAGGGGAAGGGAGACCCGCACATTCCCAACCCGTACATTCGCCCTCTCGACTCAAGCTCGTATTCGATTCGTATTCGAAATCGAAAGGGGAAATCCTTCGTATTCGAATTCGTAAACACGAAATATGAATTAAAATTTAATTCGTATCGCACAAAATCGACACAAAACACGGTCGCATAAAGGTGAAAAAACGCAATGGCTTTTCACCCTGAATTACGTGCAAACGTGTGACGTGTGACGGGATGGAACATCACGTGATCGCTCTGAGCGAATCAGCGAGCTGCTCGCACTGGCTGAGATTAGCGGGTACTTCGCTGAAATGCACTGAGGTAAATATGAATAAAAAATATGGATCTCGTCAAATATTGTCTCGGCCATGTTCGTCCCAGGCTCAATGGCCATGTCGATGCCAAATATCAAGCACGTGAGGCGTGAGCCTCTCCGTTTCGGAGTCTATCGGTAACATTACACACACACACACACACACACACACACACACACGCACACCTTTGTGTGTGTTTACAGCTTCCAGTGTTCTTGGGTATGCCTGTGTCAGCCTTGCACATCTGGATTTGGGGATTTTCTCCCATTCTTCCTTCTTCCTTGCAGATTTGCTCAAGCTGGGTCAAGTTGGATGAGGAGCGTCGATGAACAGCAATCTTCAAGTCTTTCCACAGATTCTCAATGGGATTCAAGTCTGGGCTTTGGCTGGACCACTCAATGACTTTCACTTACTTGTGCTGAAGCCATTTCAGTGTTGCTTTAACTGAATGATTGGGTCACAGGTCTTTTGCACTCTGATGCAGGTTCTCCTCAAGGATTTGCCTGTATTTAGCTCAATTCTTTGTTCCCTCTATACTTACAAGTCTCCCAGTTCCTACTGCTGAAAAGCTTCCCCATAGCATGATACTGCTATCACCATGCTTCACAGTAGGGATGGTGTTAGATGAGTGATGAGCTGTGCTTGGTTTCTGCCAAACATAGCACTTTGCATTCAGGTCAAAGCGTTCAATATCAATCTCATCAGACCACAGTGTCTTTTGCCTCATGCTCTGAGTCTTTCACATGCCTTTTTTCAAACTCCAGGCAAGCTGTCATGCTCATTTTTTTCAGGAGTGGCTTCCGTCTGGCCATTCTCCAATAAAGACTATATTTGTGAAGTGCTGCAGAGACTGTTGTCCTTCCGGCAGGTTCTCCCATCTCAGCCAAGGAACTTTGTAGTTCTGTCAGAGTGGTTATTGAGATCTTGGTCACCTCCCTAACTAAGGTACTTCTTGCCTGGTTGCTCAGCTTGGTCTGCTGCAGCGGTCTGATGGAGCGGTCGGTCGGTCTCTCTCGGTCTCTGTTTCTCTCTCTCTCTATCTCAACGTCGGCCTTTTCCCCTTACCAAGGGGGGGGGGGGTTAGCCCCTTGTCTGTTACTGACCGACGTGAGTCCTGGAAATCCCAACGCTCCTTCCGGTCAGGAGCAGCCAGGGTAATTGGTCAATGAAAAGTCCCAAGGACCTGAGTGCCACTCCTGACCGTGAAGCAGGGAAGGGACTCCCGCTCTAACCACGGTTTTAGATGGACTAGTTGCCGAGCGGTTTTAGCAACCCGAAGTTCAAGCCGTTTAGCAAAGACTAACCCGATCCTGAGCGTTGGCCAAATCGTGCCACGTATATCAATGGGGGACAGGACGAAAGCGATCGGAGGAGAAAGAAGAACCCAAAGGTACGAAATAACAGGGATTTATTACTACTATACAAAACCAAAGAGGAAGAGAAGAAATAAAAGTAATCTATCTATAATTCCAGTAATCTCTGTACGTTTGTACGTTTGTACGTTTGTCTGTCTGTGACCGCTGTTTCTCGACAACCACGGGTCCGATATACTTTTAACTTGCCAGGTATATTGCTGGGGACCCGAGGATGTGCCTTTTCAAGGTTTCATATTAATCGGACAATTACTTACCGAGCTATGTCCAAAAAACGATTCAACCAATCAGAGAGCAGCGAACGATCGCGTGTGCCGGCGTTGCGAATGGACCAAACCATTCCATGTAAATAGAGGGGGGGGGGGGGGTTCTGTGGTCGTTGCGAATGGACGAAACCATTTCATGTAAATAGAGGGGGGGGATTGTCACTGTACTCGCAAGCCGTTCGCCGTTCGCTTTGGCGTTGCGAATGGACCAAACCATTTCATGTAAATAGAGGGGGGGGATATAATTTTAGATAGATATATAGTACGGGCATATATATAGTACGGGCATGCCCTAGTATACAGGAAATGGAAGGAGCAGAAGGACACAGAGCAATTCCTTAAACAAGCTTAACTTATACCCTAGACAACACAAAGGACAGACGACGGACAGACTCACACGAATGGGGAATTGCAGGTTGGACTGGCTGGAGGGAGAGAAGGGTTCATGCAGGACGGCAGGCTGGAGGTGAGCGGCCGCCGACTCCACCGCAATCTGGTCCACAGAACGGGCGACAGGGAGGTCCGAGGATCGCGGCACGTCGAGGTTCACGTGCCCGCACTTGTTGTTGTCTGTAGCCTTGTAGGTTTGCGCGTCTCCGCCTCATGCGTCTCCGAAGGTCTCAGCAGGACCGCCACCTGCGCAAGCACCTCCCTCAAAAACTCTCTTGCAGAACTGCTTCTCACGGAACTCCTCAACTACTCAATATAACTCCTCAATGAACTCCTCAATATATATATATATATATATATATATATATATATATATATATATATTTATATATATATATATATATATATACATATATATATATACATATATATATATATATATATATATATATATATAAATTATATATATATATATAATTATATATATATATATATATATATATATATATATATATATATATATATATATATATATATATATATATGTATACTCAACTTGGACAGTGTGGAAGTGTAACTCAGTGTAACTTATTAATTGGCACTGGTAACTTATTAATTAACCTGGTAACAAAGCAGATACATTTTACATGCAAACTCTGTTAAAGACGAGTTTGTAAATGAGTGTCAGAATGTGTATGAACATGGTAATCTCTTGAAACACCTGGTCAAGGCCCCAGGCTAGAGCACCCCCCCCTGCTGTGTAAATGGAAATCACAGCAGGAGGGGAGCGAGCTGATGCCAGGACTCGGTGCAATGCATGACCTCGGGACATTAGCGGAGAGGAGATTAAGTCCAGTTTGGCGATATAAACGAGAGCAAACGTTGAGTAAAGTAGACTTGTCCTCAGAAGCCCTGCCCGACGGAACGATGGAATGAACGAGTACGGCGCTGCGGAAGAACATCAGCCGAACGAAAAGGACCATGGAAAAGAGTTAATCTCAGCCATTGAATAATGCGGTATTATTTGGTAAATGGAATGAAGTGAATAATAAACCAGACCTTTTGTAAACCTGTGTCCGGTCATTGGAGTCTTGAGTCTCCCCCAATACTTCCCCGTCAATCTGGAGGCACCGCTGGGATCAATTGTACAAGCAAGTCTTCTTTAAAAGGTGAGTGTGTCTTGTTTTGTCCAATATGATTTACGAACTTGGAAGTTATGTGTACATACATGGGGGAGCAGGTGGTCTGGGGCTTCCTTGCGCACCGATGCCGCGATATAAGTGGCGTGACCCATCACGAATGGTACTTCGATAAACAACACGATGATAATTCGTTTTTTTTTCTAAATGATTTCTGTAAATACGTATTTTTGCGCTGGTCATTAAGGGTCTTACTGTGACCTGGAGGCAAACGGAGCAAGTGTGCACCTTGCGACCGTTTGCGTCCAGGACGTGTAAGGCCGGTACACTCGTTTATACACCCGCACACGTGTAAAGTACTTCTTTTTTTTTGCACTTGTTCAAATCACGCGACTTGCTCGGCGTGCGACAGGGAACCGGGAAATGGAATTATATTTATATATATAATTTTACCTCATTCCAATTTATGGTATTGCGACAAAACGGCTTATATCTTTGGAACGACTGGTCAGATTTAGACAAATTAAATGGAATTGTGTAGGACGAAAGCCGTGGGTCCAAAGTAAAAAAAAAAAAAAAAAAAAAAAAAAAAAAAAGGGGGGGGTGGAGGAGAGAATTTTTTTTCAGTTTTCCCGCCATATCTAAAACTTGTTCGATCAACAAATAAATTCATGACAGACAATCCCACCTCATGCCGGTCCAGAATTATTGTGAAAGATGGCGATTGGATGAAAATTGCATACCAACACTCCCTCACTGTCCCTCATTGTCCCTCATGTCCATTCCGGCACCCTGTCTCTTGCTCCCGCTCCTTCTCCCTCCCCTCCCTCTAGTTCTCATAGGCGGACGTTTTGCGAGAAGCAAAGCGTTTTGCAGGAAGCTTCCAGGAAGCTTCCAGGAAGCAAAGCCAGGGCTGTTGCTTTTTGTGTCAAAGGATACAACCTTTTGATATAAGTGACACCCTTTTACAAGTGACATTTACAAGTGACCTTTTTACAAGTGACAAGTGACAGGATACAAGTGACATCCTTTTGTGTCAAAAGTTTTTGTGTCAATGTTTTTGTGTGTTAATGGTGGGATGTCAGAGGTTTTGGTGTGGTTTAATGTTCACACTGTTTGGAAAATAATGCTCGATGCAACATGATCCTAAAAAGAACCCATCCCTACATCGAAGGATCAGGAAGGGAAGGAATGGAAAATTTGAAGTATTAAAGTGGATGTAGTCATTAAAGGATTGAGTCATTCATTGGTTTGATGATGGTCCTAATATTTTGATAAATGTTTGATAATGGTCCTGGTAATTTTAGTCCTAGGAATAATATATGCTAGTGGTTTGTCTGAAGGTTTTAATGGGATCGGATTTTTATCTATCTATAATTCCAGTAATCTCGGTGTGTGTGTCTGTCTGTCTGTATGCGACCGCTGTTTCTCGACAACTACCGGTCCGATATACTTGAAACTTGCCAGGTATATTGCTGGGGACCCGAGGATGTGCCTTTTCAAGGTTTAAAATTAATCGGACAAGTGGTTCCCAAGGTATGGTCACCGTACTCGCAAGCCGTTCGCTTTGGCTTTGCGAATGGACCAAACCATTTCATGTAAATAGAGGGGGGGGGGGTTCTGTGGTCGTTACTCCCACGTGGTTTCAAAGAAAATTTGTTGTTGTTGTTTGCACGCATTTTTTTTGCAAGCACGTACGGGCAAGCACGTACGTGTGGGCACGCCCTAGTATACGTGCGGGCACGCCGTGACAAGATAATGGGATTTTAATGGGATATTGGTTTAGGAATGTTTAGAGGTCATTGCAATGTGATAATTACTTGTGATCATTTGTTGTTGCAACGTTTTGCTCTACAACGTTTCACTTTCGTTGTTGCAACGTTTTGCTCCAACGTTTTGTGAACATTTAAATGTTGGGTTGTGCTAACGTTTCCACAACGTCGCTACAACGTTTCACTTTCGTTGTTGCAACGTTTTGCTCCAACGTTTTGGGAACATTCAAATGTTGGGTTGTGCTAACGTTTCCACAACGTCGCTACAACGTTTCACTTTCGTTGTTGCAACGTTTTGCTCCAACGTTTTGGGGACACTCAAATGTTAAATAAATCGGATAAGAATTCAGGAATTATTTCATTATTAGCGATTAATGAAGTACTTATTTAATTAATTACATTTCTTATTAAATTACAGTAATTACATTACAGTAATTACCTGAGGTAATTACAGTAATTACAGTTCCGGTAATTACAGTAATTACAGTAATCATTACAGTAATTGCAGTAATCTTATTACAGTAATTACATTACATTAACTCAGGCACATTTTGAGTAAGGAAGCTGATATTTGGACATGACACTGACCGAGTGATGTGGCTGTCAAGGAAAATTTTGATTTATTGATTAATCATTTAATAAATTAACTCGTTGATTTATAAATGACTTATTTAATTAAAAGTCCTCAGAGATACATCTTCGGATGAAATACTTGCAGATTGGTTATGCTATGAGCCAATTGATTAAGGAAAATATTTTGTGATGGCCACATTGGCAATTTCGTGGCCATATTCGTGGCAACTCAGTTAGTGCCACTGCACCTTTAAAATGCATCCCTGCGTTCATTTTTCGATAGATTGAGTTCCTATGGCAAGCGCCATTAAAAGCGCTGTGTAATGGTTGAGCTCCCTTTATTTCGTTTGGTCACGTGGATGAGCAGACAAAATGACGAATGCTGCGGCTGGAGCAGTGGAAGCGATTTTAATTGTTCAATGATTATTCAATATTGTTATGACTTATTGTCAATAGGCATACTAAGTGGCCATGAGGTAGCCTGTTGCTATGTACAGTTTTATTCTATTGTTGATTATACCACATAGCTGTGGTGATAAAGGAAATGTTCGTTTTAAATAGATGAAGATGGTCGACCTTGGGTTTGTTTTGGGTTTTGTTGTTTATTTTTGTGGGTGTGTATTTTTGTGTATTTTGGATATATTTTCACGACTAATTCCAGTTATCGTCCTGCAAAAGGTCTGCTCGTTCTTTTCCTTTGAGTCGTAAATTCCTGTTGAACTCTCATTAAAAAGCGGAATTAAGTACGCTGTGTGATGATGGAGATCCTTGATGACGAATCAGGAATAGTGAATGAGCAGACAAATATCACGGATGGTACACCAGATAGGGAAAATGTAGATGAAACCCCTTTTTGCTCAGGTGCTGTGTAGCGCTGCACAAAGATCCATATGAGCGGGGCCTGGGTGCTGTGTAATTAGTACACAAAGAACCAATTACTAGGGTGCTGAATAAACACAAAGATCCATTTTTGGAGCTGGTTCTCCCGGTGCTGTGATTTATTCAAAGAACCAAATTTTGTAAGAATTAAGATATGATTTTTCGACATTATAAATACTTTAATATATGTAACGATTTTTGTAACGATCATCCTGCAAAAGGTCTGCTCGTTCTTTTTCCTTTGAGTCGTAAAATCCTGTTGAATTCTCATTAAAATGCGGAATTAAGTACGCTGTCTGATGATGGAGATCCTTGATGCGAATCAGGAAAAGTGAATGAGCGGACAAAATTTGGAAGAGGTTGAATGCACACTTATGGAGAAGAAGTCGAATGATATGATTGGATATTCTTCACACTTATGGAAGAAGTCGAATGATATGATTGGATATTCTTCACACTCAGGAAGAGGTTGAATGATATGATTGGATATTCTTCACACTCAGGAAGAAGTCGAATGATATGATTGGATATTCTTCACACTCAGGAAGAGGTTGAATGATATGATTGGATATTCTTCACACTCAGGAAGAAGTTGAATGATATGATTGGATATTCTTCACACTTATGGAAGAAGTCGAATGATATGAGTGGATGTTCTTCACACTCAGGAAGAGGTTGAATGATATGATTGGATATTCTTCACACTCAGGAAGAAGTTGAATGATATGATTGGATATTCTTCACACTTATGGAAGAAGTCGAATGATATGAGTGGATGTTCTTCACACTCAGGAAGAGGTTGAATGATATGATTGGATATTCTTCACACTCAGGAAGAAGTCGAATGATATGATTGGATATTCTTCACACTCAGGAAGAGGTTGAATGATATGATTGGATATTCTTCACACTTATGGAAGAAGTCGAATGATATGAGTGGATGTTCTTCACACTCAGGAAGAGGTTGAATGATATGATTGGATATTCTTCACACTCAGGAAGAAGTCGAATGATATGATTGGATATTCTTCACACTCAGGAAGAGGTTGAATGATATGATTGGATATTCTTCACACTCAGGAAGAAGTCGAATGATATGATTGGATATTCTTCACACTCAGGAAGAGGTTGAATGATATGATTGGATATTCTTCACACTCAGGAAGAAGTTGAATGATATGATTGGATATTCTTCACACTTATGGAAGAGGTTGAATGATATGATTGGATATTCTTCACACTCAGGAAGAAGTCGAATGATATGATTGGATATTCTTCACACTCAGGAAGAGGTTGAATGATATGATTGGATATTCTTCACACTTATGGAAGAAGTCGAATGATATGAGTGGATGTTCTTCACACTCAGGAAGAGGTTGAATGATATGATTGGATATTCTTCACACTCAGGAAGAAGTCGAATGATATGATTGGATATTCTTCACACTCAGGAAGAGGTTGAATGATATGATTGGATATTCTTCACACTCAGGAAGAAGTTGAATGATATGATTGGATATTCTTCACACTTATGGAAGAGGTTGAATGATATGATTGGATATTCTGCACACTTATGGAAGAGGTTGAATGATATGATTGGATATTCTTCACACTCAGGAAGAAGTCGAATGATATGATTGGATATTCTTCACACTCAGGAAGATGTTGAATGATATGATTGGATATTCTTCACACTTATGGAAGAAGTCGAATGATATGATTGGATATTCTTCACACTTATGGAAGAGGTTGAATGATATGATTGGATATTCTTCACACTCAGGAAGAAGTCGAATGATATGAGTGGATATTCTTCACACTCAGGAAGAGGTTGAATGATATGATTGGATTGTTGATTGATTGAATCTAATTGATTGAATTTAATTGAATAAATTTAACTGAATAAATTGAACTGAATAAATTGAATTGAATATATTGATTGTTTGATTGATGAAAATGCGGTCTCAAGAAAGAAGCTTTGATATCTTTGCGAGATATTATCAATGTGGAGACAACCTGGGAAAATTGAGCAAGGTGGTGAGTTTATATACAGATATATATGTGCGGTTACCATTGTGTGATTTCCCCTTCAACAGAGCGGACACCTGAGGATTCACCCATTTCATACTGACCCTCTGGCTCATCTGCAAATACTGATCTGTGAGATTGGATTGTGCAAAAGCCACAGGTGAGAGAGATTCTCTGGAAATCACCGTTTGAACAGGTGGAGAGATCCTTCCTGGAGGTACGAGTGAAGCTTTAGAGGAACAAACTACAACACATCCAACGCTACTTTGATAAAAGGCAGAATGGGAAATGGAGCCTGCAAGAATACACAAGGACAACCAGAGATTCCACAAAAAAGGTACTTGTACACATCATATGTACGACCGTTATGGTGCCGAAGCTATAAGGCAGGTCGAGAATTGGTATTTGTGGACAAAGGGACATGATTAGGAGTTTCCAAGAGATGGTACATTTGAGCGAAGTCGATTGGAAAGATTGGAACAAAGATTGAAAGCCAGGAAGAGACAGAATCTAACGGTAGACTGGCTTGCATTCCATCTTTGGGATGGTGAATCCAGACAACGGGAACAGCAAGAACGGATAACGGATCTAGAACTTAAAATAAAAAGGATACAGGATACAGTGGAGGAGACAAATGCACAACTGCCCTCGAAATTAGGAATGAAAGGGACAGTTGTCCCATCTGATTTCCAGTTGTCTCCCCAAAAAGGACGGTACAGAGAATTTTTTCGTGTTTCAGGAGATAACGAGAGATTGTAGTGGCAACTCAGGGATGTAGAGATGCAGCCCAGCAATACAAGTGCACAGGTGCACAGATCAGACAACGACAGAAACCGGTGTTTCAAGTGTGGAAAGATGGGACATTGGAGAAGAAGATGTCCGTATGTCAACAGGAAGACAAGATCATGGGGCAAACCAAGATCAAGGGTACCAGTGCTTACCGGTACCTCAGACAATGATTAGGCCTTCATTGCTGCAAATCCCAAATGATGATTGGCCTCAACAGATTCGATTACTGGACAAACATGAATAACTGTCGATGATTCTTGTGTCTGAAAAGTTTTCAGAGCAAGAATGATTCATTTTTTCTTTTGCTTGTTAACAAATTAATAATTAATTGATCAAATGCCAAAATTGGATCTTCTATTTTGGGCACAGCAATTTTAAATTTACAAAGTTTGGAACAATTGCGTTGCAATTTTTTGGCAAACCAAGTGACAAGAGTCACATGATGATCAGGTGGGAATTTCGGACTATTGTTCCGCACGATTGATAGGTCAGTGGTCGACTGACATGCAAATGGGTGTGTAGTCAAAATTTGGATAGATTATTGTGAAGGCTGAAAAGGTAATTTCAATGTGACATCATAGGGGTTTTCTAAAAATGGACTTTTGGTTTATTTGTCTATAAGAATTTTGAATTTGATTGACTAATTTTATGAAATTGAAATAAAATTGACACCCATCTGATCTGTAAATAATGGTTCCAACGCAAACAAATATGCATAATGCATGTGTGTGTGTGTTTTTGTGTATCAATCTTACAAGATTGTTGACACCGACAGTGTGCCTTGTCTGAAAATAGATAGTTCCATGTGGATGGGATCGCATATCGAGAGAATTAGTAAAATAAAATAGAAATATAATTTGATTATGAACATTATCCTTTTTGTCAAGGGAGATGGAATATAAAAATTTGATTTGCTGAGTTATGAGCAGCCATTCAGTGATAGTAAATTCATTGATAGTAAAAATTGGGAGTAATCTTGAGATTCCATTTTGATAGAATTTATATGAGAATCAAAGCTATTTATGGATATGAGCTTCATGGAAATGTGGGAGTACAAAATTGGCCAAATTTGGGAGAGGTCTTGCACTGACTTCCCAGAGTGCTCTGCTCACGGATTTTATATATATAAACTTGAATTTTATCAGCATATAAATTGTGCTGTATGTATGGATGTGTTTTAGGCATAGATGATATGGGAAAAGAGTAAAGAAAATTTTGCTGGTTTGAACTATTGTGGGTTTTCAGTTCTGGAGTTTAAACAAAGTCACTGGTTAACAGATGAGAAAGGATAGTAAATAAATTATTCTCTGCTGGGCAAATTAAGTACGATATTACTAAGACTTATGAGAGCTATTGTTCCGCCTTACAGCAGTGGAAAATTATTGGAAAAAATTAGATCCAACATAATGAATCTATAAAAGAATGTGATAGGGATAATATCCTCAATTTGTACTAATTATTTGATTGTGGGTAAAGGAATTAAGTCATCGTAGTGGATTGTTAACAGCAGCCTGAAAATGTCCTGAGAGTGTGCATCCATGTAATCAGAAATCCCAGATTTGTTTTACAAACAACATTTTGGTAGAGGTCTTGTGTGGAACACTTCCTTGGTAGATAAAAAACGGTACTGCATGCTGGCAGCCACTTTTGCGGCCAGTTAGGCCAAACAAATTGAGAGGAAATTGTAGTTAAATACGTAAGTTACACATGGCTATTTGTAAAAAAGGAAATTTGTTGAGATGGGAAACATTTTTTCGAAGGTTTATTAAGGTGTTATAATATGACATGTGGCAAGGCAAACTATTGGATGGGAAAATTAGATCTGGCTATAGAATAAATTTATTGACCCCTTGAAGTTAATCCTTCGAATCATTGTTTCACTGGCATTTTTGTTCAAATTGGAAATAGTTTGGTAGAGCTTTGGTTAAAACCTTTGGTTGCGGTATCTTGGAACGAATTGATAAACCATAGGAGATTGATAAGAATAGAAACAAATATGGACCCAAAATAGAAAGTTGGATTCATGCCTCTCATTGCAAGCAAGCACATGGGGCTAAGGTGGACGATCCCACAGAAAATGAGGCTGCACCTCGCAGCCCAGCAGAACATTCAGTGGTAGAAAAATGATAGTCGTGATTTACAGTCATTTGAATTACATTTTAACACCCCTTGCATTGATAAACATTACATTTTCAACATGCGATATTCCTACTTGGAATAGTGACATTTATTTGCCTACATGACATACAATTACCTGCTGATATTAATACAGCATGAGTGAAAAAAAAAGAAAAAAAAAAAGTATCACAACTACACTCATGATCAGGGGATTGAGTTCAACCCCGGGAGATAGGGGGATCAGGGTAAGACAAATAATCTGATTATGTTACATATTAAGGGATTTTCTTTATTTACCTTTTAGGAAGCTTGTTAGTTTGGTATATAATGTTAAATGTCATCGACATATAACTATGTCATAGGTATGAATATATACAAGGAGTAGCAGACTTGTTTGTTGGTTTAGTAGTTATATTGGCAATTGTTTTAGTGGTGGCTTGCTTGAAAGCCTTAGTGACGGTGTGTTTGAATAAGGTAACCAACAACACGATGATAACGCATGAAGTGACAAATGAGGAAAGAAATGTGGAACCAGAAAAGGAAGACTTTTATGGCGACATAAACAGTAGAATTAAGATAATGGCATAACGACAATGTTATGAGTTGTGTCAATTACAATATCAATGAACTCATATCACCACGAGTGACACACTGTTAGGAAAAAAAAGAGGGAAAAGAAAAAGTGGAGAGGAATTATGGTAATAATACATTATGCTTAATTTGTTGGTTTGGGAAAATTGTTGTTGGGAATTAGGTATTCCCGTTTGTGATTGTAATCATATACAATGCTATTCTTAGTTTAGTAATAAAATACATACCTGATTGAATATTATTTGTGTGACGCATATAAATGAATATAACTTTTTGTGTTAAGGAAAAACAACAAATTGTTGAATGTGAAACTGTCGGAAGATATACATGATTATGCTGATTTCATGGTAAGATGTACCCTATCTGATTCAGTGTGTGCGGAAAGCAGATTCAGATATGACTGAGCATAAGGATAAGACGAGATCACATTTTGGAGGGATTGCTAACGGAATTGGGAAGAAGAAAGAAAGAAAATTTGTGGCTAAAAAATGAAGTTAATCGTGGCATACACCCTCTTTCTCAAAGAATGATGAAGACATTCTCCCGTGTAACTTGGAGATGAATGCTTACCTTCACCAAGGAAATTTATGTGACCATTTGCCTGGATCACACTGCAACATATGAAAGAAAGGCGATCACTTACTCTTGTTCGAAGGCTTCGAACATTCACCACATCAGAAGTTGCAGGACAACGACATTTTACCTGCAACCTCTGTGAAATGCGGGGACATATGTTATTACTTCACCAACGTCCGGGGAACCAGCATGGAGCTGCAAAAAACGGCTGTGCCCTTGTCACAACAGCTGTGCACGATTCTGCTGGTTGCTCCTGGTAAGGACCATGAATGACCTGAACACCATGGTCCCAACATCAGTGTGGATGCATCCGGCATCCCTGTTCCACATCTTGCTGGCCAATCAACGTCACACCAATACTTGCTGCCCACTCACAATGAGGGAGGAGGCAAGTCGACTACAACTGGGTGAAGGCCTTGTTCAAGGAATCATTATGGTTCACAGCAAAAAAAGTGGCAAGAATGCTACATGGAGAGAAGGGTCAGTCTATGACTCCGCAGTGTTACCACAACAGCGAAATCCTACACGAAGTAGTGCAGGAGCTATGAAGACATTAGGAGAAAATGTTTCATACCTGGATTCAAACACAAGTGATCAGCCCTTCCTTTCAAACAAAGTCAACATTTGTGTGGAGGCAAACGTTTTTTGCCAGATGGTGCAGATGCTTTACAAAACTTGAAAATGAAGTGAAATTGTTGTATCTTGGTGATGGTGAAGTGTTGTTTTGAAAATATATTTGTGATGCAAATGCAATAGATTGAACGATATGGAAGAAGTCAATGACCAACGAAATGTTTTGTGATTCTTGCAGGATGACGGGGTATGCCGAAGGGAATTTGATTACCAAATTGATTGATTATTTACTTATACTTGTAATGATGTTTACTTGTAGTGATTGATTGTTTACTTATATTGATGTTTAGATTAATGGTTAATATAAACAAAAACAAAAAAATGAGGGAATTGTGGAAGTGTAACTCAGTGTAACTTATTAATTGGCACTGGTAACTTATTAATTAACCTGGTAACAAAGCAGATACATTTTACATGCAAACTCTGTTAAAGACGAGTTTGTAAATGAGTGTCAGAATGTGTATGAACATGGTAATCTCTTGAAACACCTGGTCAAGGCCCCAGGCTAGAGCACCCCCCCCTGCTGTGTAAATGGAAATCACAGCAGGAGGGGAGCGAGCTGATGCCAGGACTCGGTGCAATGCATGACCTCGGGACATTAGCGGAGAGGAGATTAAGTCCAGTTTGGCGATATAAACGAGAGCAAACGTTGAGTAAAGTAGACTTGTCCTCAGAAGCCCTGCCCGACGGAACGATGGAATGAACGAGTACGGCGCTGCGGAAGAACATCAGCCGAACGAAAAGGACCATGGAAAAGAGTTAATCTCAGCCATTGAATAATGCGGTATTATTTGGTAAATGGAATGAAGTGAATAATAAACCAGACCTTTTGTAAACCTGTGTCCGGTCATTGGAGTCTTGAGTCTCCCCCAATACTTCCCCGTCAACAGTCAGCTCGATTCTGGGTAATTCCATATTCTTTCCATTTTCTAATGATGGAGCTCACTGTGCTTTATGGAAATTTCAACACTCTAGAAATTGTTTTATACCCTTCCCCAGATCTATGCCTCCTTCACAATTCTATCTTGGAGTTCTGCAGACATTTGCTTGGACTTCATGGTAGAGTATCTGCTCTGAAATGCACTGTCAACTGTGGGACCTTATGTAGAAAGGTGCGTCTTTTTCTAAATAGTGTCCAATCAATGAAATTGGCCACAGGTGGATTCCAATCAAGTAGTAGAGACATCTCAAGGATGATCAAAGGAAATTGCATGCATCTGAGGTCAATTTGGAGCATCATAGCAAAGGGATTGAATACTTGTTGACCAAGACATTTCAGCTTTTCATTTTTAATTACTGGCCACTGTTGGACTTAGTCCGAAATGGGTTCTTATGGATTGGGTCTCATCTGTCTGTCTGTCTGTCCATCCGTGCATGCATCCGCAACCATATCTCGAACATGTATGGACCGATTTTGTGCACACTTGGCATAATGGCCGATTTTGTTCAAACTTGTCAAAGCATAGTACATGATGGCAAACACATACACCTCACTTTATTTTGCGATCTGATCAAAGATGGCCGACTGGTAGACTTGTGGCCATTTTAGTTGTAAAAAAAAACCCAGTATTGAACACATCCTCAACCATTTTTCGGCATTTAGCAGTCTTGTTCAAACTTTGCACACAGATAATGAATGATGGCTTACATATGCACGTCATTCATTTTCGAGATCAGATCCAAGATGGCCGACTGGTGGCCATTTTGTTACTTAAACGTGTCGCCAACCATTTCTCGGCATGCAAGGACAGATTTTGTTCAAACTTGGCAAAAAAGACAATACATGAGAGTATTCATATGCAGAAGATTTTGTTTTTGTAATCCTCCAAAGATGGCGACTGGCAGCCTTTAACTCCGTACAGCAAAATTGCTAAAACCAGGTATGACATTGAAAAGATGCCTTAACAAAAACAATTCCACTTTGACATTATGGGGTATTATATGTCGATCAGTGACAAAAAATATTAATTTAAACCATTTTCAATTCAGGCTGTAACACAACCAAATGTGAAAACGTCAAGGGGTGTGAATACTTTCTGAAGGCACTGCACATAAACTTGAAGTTTAGCAATACTTTGGCTCTGAATTTGTCCTGGCTCTGAATTTGTCATGCAGACCGACCGATCATCCATTAACATACTTTTGTGCACGCGGTTTTTCAAAAAATGTTGACCAATTAACTTTCATTTTCCAGATATCTATTCCTCATGATGTCATCTAGGCCTGGTGTTAGGTTACCGGTTGAGGTAGCTGGTTTAAGATTCTCTGGTCTTGAGTTCAAGCCCCTGTCGGTCTATTGAATTAACATCAGGTGGGTGGATTCATCCTGTCATCCTTCCGAGGTCGGCAAAATGAGTACCACCTAGAACCTAGATGGTAAGGGGGGATTGCATCAGTGGCATGGCCATACCCCCAGAAAATGATGCAGCTAAGCAGGCACAAGCTGCATACAAATAAATAAATAATGACATTAGCTAAACCCAATAAGATCATGGTTGTGATTGGTTGAATTCTGTTGTCATGGCACCATCTCTGTAACTTGGCTTGTGTACACGATATTTCAAAACTTTTCAAGATTTAGCTTTCATATTACACAGATATATTCCTAGAGAATCAGCCTAGAGATAAAGCAGGGTACCTAGAGAATCAGCTCCTTGTTATTGCTTGTTTCTACAGTCAAATTTCTTTCCCATTTTTAATGACCAATTTTATTGAATGTCTGTCGCTCTTCAATGATGATGAGTCGACGACAAAGTGCATGGCTACCTGCGTACATGGATACGTGCTAGCTTTATGGATGGAAAGCCCTGCACTCTGTGCACTGCCGTCACGCTTGGGATAAATATCGTATTTAGACGTATCGTATTTAGATAATCTCTCTGACCATTCTCAGAGAGCCTCCTCAGCGTCGACGAGTCTGGCATTTCACTTAGGCCAACTGGCACGGTGTTCAAGCAGCCATCAATCATCTGGACTGGTCTCCCATCTCTACCGCCTCTGACATCAACTCATCCTGGGAATTATTCCAAAGTAAATTGCTCTCTCTCATGCACAGATTTATCCCATCTCGTCTTCAGTTGTCATACCCTTCCTCCCATCCATGGTACACGGAATCTTGTGGTGAGGCTGTTGCCCAGAAACAACTTGCTTTCGTCTCCTGGAAAGCAAATCCAACGGAAGGAAATCTCATTTCCTTTCACAAAGCCCGAAACAAGTGTGTGTCCACCCTCAGGAGAGCCAGGACACAACATCTCTCCGTTCTCAAGAACGAACTCTCTTATCTGTCTCCCTCTTCCAAATCCTGGTGGCGTCTGGTCAAATCTGTTTCTGGTGTTTGTTCCCCCTCCATCCCCTCCCTCACCTCAAACGGCTACACGGCTGACTCCGCACGTGAAAAAGCTGAATGCCTCAACTCTGTGTTTGCCTCTAAATCTTGTGTCCCAAACCCATCCCTCTCTGTACCCACCGTACCCAGTCATACCCAGCTGCTCCTGGACTCTGTGTCCTTTCCTCCTGACAAGGTGGAAAAGTTTCTGTCAACCCTCGACTCTGATTCTGCAACTGGACCTGACGGCATCAGCCCACGGGTCCTAAAATCCTGTTCTTCCGCTCTTTCACTCCCTCTCTCTGTTCTCTTCACCCTCTCTTTTGCTCAAGGTCATCTGCCATCTGCTTGGAAATCAGCCAAAATCACCACTTTGCACAAAAAAGGTGCAAAAACAGATCCTAGCAACTACAGACCAATCAGCCTTCTCCCATTTATCAGCAAAGTCATGGAATCCATCATTGCTTCAGATATGAAATCTTTCCTCTTCTCCAATGGCTTGATCTCTGATCATCAATTTGGTTTCAGACCTGGTCACTCAGCTCTGGACATGCTGCTTCTGCTTTCTCAACAATGGATGGAGGTCCTCAATGCCAAACAGGAAATTAGAGCTGTCTCGCTTGACATATCACGTGCCTTCGATACGGTCTGGCACCCCGCTCTGCTCACCAAACCCTCCTCCTTTGGTATCCATGGAAATCTCCACGCATGGCTGGCGGACTTCCTCTATAGTCGTAGTCAACGTATGGCCCTGAATGGTGTTCTCTCATCTCCTCTTCCTGTTCAGGCTGGAGTTCCCCAAGACAGTGTCCTGGGCTCTGTGCTTTTTCTGGTCTTCATCAATGATCTCTCTGACTCTCTTGAAAATCCTCCCTATCTCTTTGCTGATGACTCTACTCTCTGTCGCTCCATTCCTCATCCCTCAAATCGGCAGTCTGCAGCCTCCTCACTCTGCAGACCTGGACAAAATCACAGACTGGGCAAACAAGTGGAACATGTCTTTCAATCCTGACTCTCACACTCTTACGATGTCTCTCCGAAAAGACCGACTGGACAACCCTCCCATCCACTTTCTGAATAATCGTCTCCAAGAAGTTCTGTCACTCAAGCTTTTGGGTCTCACTATCTGCCATGATCTTTCCTGGGAAAACCACATTTCAAATCTGGCCTCCAAAGCCAGTCGCCGACTGGGCATCCTCCGTCGTGCGAAGTCCTTCCTTGGCACACCTAAGCACCTCACCACATACAAGGCTTTCATCCGCAGCTCAATGTAATACTGCTCTCCCCTCTGGGCTGGTGCTCCTGCCTCACACCTAGCTCGTCTTCACGCTGTTGAAACCAAAGTGTTCAGAATCATTGGAATCTCTCGCGATGAAGCTAACTCCAAGGACCTTTAACTCACTCACCGCAGGCAGGTTGGTGGTTTTTCCGTCTTCTGCCGACTCCTCTCTGGCCTTTCCCCCCCAGCTCTATCTGGGCTCTGTCCCCCAAATATTCCTACAGGTCGCACAAGATCTGCCTGCAACCATCTTATGGTTAAACTGCCAAAATCAAGACTCTCTGCTCACCTTCACTCCTTCATTCCTCTTTTATCCCACCTCTGGAGCAAACTCCCTCACTCTCTTCAATCCCACTCCACCCTCCAGGTCTTTAAAACAGTTATTCACCACCATCTCTTATCTTCCCCCATCCAAAACTTTGATCTTTTCTACCCCCGCTAATTTCACCCCAAATCCACTTTTTTGAAATACCAACTTCTGTCCTGGAAGTCCTTGGTGTCCTTGTGTTTTATACTTCTCCCACCGCCCCCTCCCCCTCCTTCCCACGCCTCCTCCCCCCAAGCCCTCTCCCTCCCAAACATCTCCCTGCTCTCAAATGTTGTGTTTGTGTGTTTCCCCTTCTCTCCCCATCTTGTCTTCCGCTCCCTCTTTTTATATATTTTGTTTGTCTGGTTGATTTGTTTGTGAAACAAGCATTCTGAGTATTGCACTGCAATACATGTCCCCTACCAAAGTTCAAAGTGCCATAACTTTGTCAAAAATGATCGAATATGCAAATTTATGCACGGTTGATGCTGGTTTTCAAACTTGATCTGAGGTATGCTGAGACACATGTGTGTCACGCCTCG
>NC_136262.1:76804976-76834976 GCF_964187855.1 Myxine glutinosa
TTCCTTCTAGGCATCACTGTCACCACAGGTCAACGCGGACAAACACTTGCTTCCGTCACAGGCGGCATGCACGCTTAACGTCAAGAAGCTCCAAATGGAACAGGTTTGTCCACATTGTTTGGGTACAATGGCTCCGAGGTGGGGATAACTCTGTGTGTGTGTGTGTGTGTGTGTGTATTTTGGAATGAATATAATTGTGATATGCGCGTATTTCATTGGGTCACTTACTTGTCCTTCGATGTCAAAAATTAATTGGAAGTCTGTTAAAAGCAGAATTTATTTCATGCACACAATCCATTGTCGGCCTTGTATCGATTCGTTTGGTCACATGATGTCCAACAAGTTACGAGCAAAGGGTTTGATATAATGTGTGCTTTGATATTGATTTTGTCTGTAGTATGTAGACATAGAAATGTTATATTATAGCATTTACTTCATGTGTTTGCGATCTATGATTACAGCATTGTTGTCTCAAATGCATTTTCTTTTGTACATTGGGGTTTACATACAATGCTTAGTGTTCATATGTGCACATGGGTTAGTACCATTCAGTGACCCAAAAGGAATATGTAAGATGTGGCAAATCCCATTTAATAGTCTCTGGCAGATGTACGAATATTCCTTGAGAGTCCAACAGAAAACAATTTATAGTCCTATACTGAAGGTGATTCATTTTTCAAAACTAGAGAGTTCATAGAGCATGATACCCACGCAGTGTTTGAGTGTATACAGGAGGGCATTACCATTTGCGGGGGTTACGTTCTTTAAAATCCCAATGAAGTTAAAATCCGCGATGCACAAACTTAGGGGGTAATGGGAAAATCGGGTTAGGGACTTCAACCTTAAAATTTGTCTAAACTGTACCCTTAATTAACATGTTTGTACATTGTTTTTGTGATATTTCTTTTCATGAATAAAAGTGTTACGAAGAACGTATAATATAAAACATTATTTTCTTGAGTTACTATTGTTGTGGATATGAGAATTGTGTTTGTAATTTGGTGTAAATTTTCCCCTTTTGAATGCTGTAACTCTAGTATAAAGATCAGAGGTCGCCCTTAGTTAATTCATCGCATACACGTAGCAAATCTTAAGTTCCCCTCGTAGTTATGTCCTTAATACATGTTAGTATAAGACTCTGTGGTCCACTAGTTCATTGCGTTGCGTCAATTAAATAAGACAGGTCCCTCCGACGCCCCATGGCATCTTCCAAGTGCCAGGTTTGCCAGGTTTGCTGCAATTGACTCCTTTAGCCACTTTGCTGCATTTTCATCTCGCGTCCACTTTGCTGCATTTGACTCCATTACGCACTAGGTAACCTCAGAGAAGAAAGGCGTGTCTCCACCTCGTCATCGGGGGGGGGGGGGGGGGGGGGGAGGAGTCAGCCAAGCACGAGGAACAAGGCGTGGCTTTGCCAACGCCTTATCAAGAGGGGCGGGATCGGTGAGCCCTCGCACCAATCAAGGCCGAGGCGAGCTCACCGAGGGGCGGATCCAACGCACGCGGGTTGATCCCAAAAGCACGTCATAAAAGGGCAAGCGCGGGGTTTTATAGGAGAGAAGCGGACACAAATGGTTACGTGCGCGGACTGCCTAAACGTGCTGCCCCCTTGCGCTGGAGCTTGCGCCGCCTCGTGGTGTCTTGGGCCCTGCTGACTGCGGAATTGACGCGAGAAAAACCAGCATCACGCCACCGGCCCCGACACCTTCTCGAAGCGACCTCCCTGGACCGTGCCCCGTCCTGCTGGCATTCAATCCAATCGGCCATTTCCCCCATGTAAGTGTGCCCGTTCGTCCGTCTTTCATGTTGTCTTGGGGTTATAAGTAAGACTGTTCATAGATAAGCTAATAATATTGCACTGTGTCTTCTGATTCTTCCATTTCCTTGTATATTACTTTGATTGCTTTTCTTCCTTTAGTTGTGTGTAAATAATAATAAATCCTGTTATTCCCTACTTTGTCTTCTACTTCTTCATGCTCTTTCGGTCGCTTTAGAGTTTTCCATCATTGCACACCTGTGGCACGATTTGGCCAACGTTTAGGATCGGGTTTAGTACTGTTAATGGCTCGAACTTCGGGTTGCTAAAACCGCTCGGCAACTAGTCCATCTAAAACCAGGGTTCGAGCGGTACTTGTCTCCCTGTCCTGCGGAGGGACGGATAAAGGTATTCGGGATAAACCCTGGACCCATAACCCTGATCCGTTCCATCCCGCGGGAGGGCGTTACAAATACCAGGACCGGGGAGACGGCCAGCTTAACAGGACAAGGGGCGAATCACCCCTTGCTAATGGGAGAGCCGTCCCTCGTATCCGTAACAATTGGTGTCTGGGCGTGAGATTTGAGGCCCGAACCAAATTTTTTATAACATCAAAAAATTGGTCAAAATTAAGAGCGCCCGAAATTTTAGAATATTCCAAATTTGGAAATCGCGCCATGGATGATCAAGGCGACAGGATGCCGGTGGGGGAATTAGAAGAGGGGTTAGGGGTAACCCAGGACCCCAGGGAAATGTATATGGAGGAGGAGAGAAATGAGGATGTGGTTGAGGGGGCTTCAGGTGCACAAAATGGCGCTCTCGCGCACGTGGTTGGAGGCGCACAAAATGGCGCCTCGCACATGGTGGCGAAGAGGGTCGAGCCCGCGGTGCCAACGGAATGGGACCGTTTAATGGGACAGTTGTTGACATTTTTGACCCAGTGGGATGAAGAAAACCAAATGTATGCCCAGGGGCTCATATCCACCAGGGAAATTAACATGGGTGTTCAAATGACGGAGGAGCTAAAAGAAATGAATGCAGGGTCAAAAAGGGAGGAATCCAGGTGTGATATGGAAAAGATGGGGACGAATTTGGCAATAGGGGAGAACCTTGGGGGCAGATCGGGCGAGCAGGTCCCACGGGTGCACGACGAGGTAAAAGGTCAAGAAGGTCGGTCGAGAAGCAGGTCGAGAAGGTAAAAAGCAGGTCGAGAAGCGCTGGTTGAGCGAAGCGGAGAAAAGCGCGGGTAAAATGACGGGGATAGAGATCGCGACCCGGGGTATGGGGCAGCCGGCGACCGTTGAGGTAGAAGAGGGAATTTTATTAAAGCCAACGGTCGTCGAGGTGAATAAAGAAAAAGTGCTGGGAATTGAAATTGGAGAGACCGGGGGCTTAGAAAAGCACTCGCGGCAGGGAGGAATGGATTGTGCACAAAGTCTAAGTTCACATCCTGATGCCGTACTTGCTAATCTTTATAAAGATTTGCAGGTGCGCGTGGAGAAGAGAATCCCCCAGGTGAGTCGTGCTGCGTATTGTGCGGGGAGATTTTGTAGGATTTTTGGCGACAAAAGAATTTTCGCGCGCTTGGGATCGAGGAAGCATCCGGGCGTTGGTGAAGGGTCCCCTGTGAGTGGAAATGGCGCGCTTGTGAAAAAAAGTGTGCATCGGGGAATGAGCGTGTTACGGAGCGCGAGTGTGAAACCGAGTGCGAGCGAGAATGCACGTCGGAGAGTCTGTGTGAAACAGAGTGTACGGAGTGTGACACGGAGAGTGAGTTGGTGGTGGCGCGAGTGCGAGAGAGCACATCGGAGCGCGAGTGTGAAACCGAGTGCGAGCGAGAATGCACGTCGGAGGGTCTGTGTGAAACAGAGTGTACGGAGTGTGACACGGAGAGTGAGTTGGTGGTGGTGCGAGTGCGAGAGAGCACATCGGAGCGCGAGTGTGACCGAGTGCGAGCGAGAATGCACGTCGGAGGGTCTGTGTGAAACAGAGTGTACGGAGTGTGACACGTAGAGTAAGGTGGTGGTGGAACGTGTGCGAGGAAGCACACCTGAGTTGGTTGTGGCACAGGGGTGGGAGAGCCCATCGGAGCACGTTAGTGGGTGGATGCAAGAGTGCACGCCCATGGTGAGTGGTAGGGAGTACGTACCGAGTGAGGAGAGTGCGCAAGACGGTGCGCGAGGTGTGTTAAGGAAGTGTGCGAATGGCGAGTGTGCACGAGAGGTGTGGTGTTTAACAGGGAGTGTGGCGGTGGCATGGACGGAGTGTGTGGGATGCACTGGAGGCGCCGAGACGCCGGGTTTTGTGAGTGTCAAAAGGGTCGCGTGTGCGTGTGAGCATGCGAGTGAAGCATCGACGTTGAACGGGGTAGCGTTTAGAGCGACGGATAGCCGACGCGGGCGCTCGGTGCGCGGCGCACTTTGTTGGATGCGAAGCTCCGCGTGGATCGCGCTTTGTTGGATGCGAAGCTCCACGCGGATCGTGCTTTGTTGGATGCGAAGCTCCGCGCGGATCGTGCTTTGTTGGATGCGAAACTCCGCGTGGATCGCGCTTTGTTGGATGCTAGGCCCCGCACGGTCGAGTCCGGGCCTTGTCGGGCAAGGCGACCGGTCCGGTTCAAGGGCAGGTGGGAAGAAGCAGAACGGTGCCCCCTTGTGGTGGCGGGGTTCCGACCAGGCGAGATTGAGCCATCGGGCCCGGGACCGCAAGGTGCCGCGCCGAGATAGTGCGTGGAATCTCGGCCCGACCAAGCCCCGCCCCCCCCCCCCCCCTGAACCGAAAGCCGGACGGATTCAACCTGCAGGCGACCAAACCACCCGAATTCATTGCTCGGCTTTGCGAAGCCGAGTTTTAATGATGTGACGACGCACCGAGGCTCAGATATAGCGGACTGTAATGATGAGAGTGTTTTGGATCCGAAATTGAAAATAGTGAATTTGAAAAGCAAAATTTTATGATTGGCAAAGGATTGGTAGAAGGATTGGCAGTGATTGGAAACTTTTTGATTGGCTGAAATTTGAGAGCAAAATTGGTAGTGAGAGATACCCGATGTGGTGGGATGGCAAATCCACCATCCCTCACAGAGGGGGCAAAGGAGCAATAGTTATGGGGTTTATGGCAGTGAAAACTAGCCCGGGAGGGTTTGGATAATGATAGGGACCTAGAGATGACCATAGGTAACGGTAAGGTAGGTAGCAACATTGGACAGGTAGTCGGGGACATAGAGAGGGTAGTTGGATGATAATGACGAGGGAGCGCAATAATGTAAGGGGCGACGGGGAAGCGCGAGTTTTAGAGGGAAACCAGGTAGAACAGATGATGCCGTGTGTTTGAGAATCGGAAGTGTATTGTGAAAAGTGAGTGAAGAATCATTGTGATTGCACAGGTGTGCAACTGAACAGGTGTGTGGAGCAGTGTATGAGTGAGTAATGGTGATGTGTGTTGTGTTGACTGAATGGTCTTGGAGGAAGGAGGGTGCAGGTGGCACCAGGTGAGATGGCACAGGTGTGCAAATACAGGTATGGAGAATGGTTGTATGAAATAAATGGTATGGAATATATGGAGTATGGAATGGATGGTATGGAGTGAGTATGGTGAAAACTGTGGAGTGGAGTGGATGGTGCGAAGGTGTGGATGGGGGAAAGGAGGATGGACCCCATCACGAATACCCGGGGAGGGTAGTTTAAGAGTTAGGTAGAGGGAGTAGGTAAATTGTGGTTGGATATTGGCATCTGTGGTGCGTGGTGGAAGAATGTTGTTTGGATGGGTGCATTAGTGTTGTGGAAATGGCTGGGCGTGTCGCCTGTTAGTGTGTGTAGTTGGTTGAGCACTCCGCCACTGTTAGGATGTCGGCCAGGTGAGGCCGCAGGTAGGCTCTGGGAGCCGGTAGAGTTGTTGTGGATGGGGCCCGAGGACCCGGAGGACGGACCCGGATAGCTCAGTGCCAGAGAGGGCACCGAGTGGGGAGAGCACCAGAGGGCCTTCCCCAGTTAGATAGGTAGGGTGAGGAGCAGGTAAGCTCGGAGGCAACTACAGTGGTGGAGGTGTGCAGGTGGGTAGACCTGCTGGGAGAGCCACACGGCCCAGTCCTGAAATTGTGCAAGGGCACAGGGAGTTGAATCGGGGGAGTGAGACCCCAAATTGATGAAGCACCACAGTTTGGCCAATGGGAATTTGGTTCTTAAAACTGCATAGAGTAAGATGGCCAATGGTTTGGCAGGGAAAGACCCCGGGTAGTGTAAAGTGTATTAATGTCATTTAGAGGATAGTAGGATTGAAGTCTCCTCGCACCATCTACATCCACTCACCTGAGGTGACAAAGCTCCACACCATGCAATGGTTTGTTTTGGTTATTTTCTGTGCAAATGTTTAGATTGTGAGCTGCATCATGACGTGGGTGTGACATTGTGCTTTGTGTTCCATCTCTCCCTCCTTATGAGGATTGATGATGAATTGGTGATGGCAAATTTTGGTTAGAGGGATTGTGGGGACGAATTTGGTATCGGGGAAATATGGGGAAGACGTGACAGTAGTGACAAATTTGTAAATGTGTAGGTTTTTGTAAATACGGGGTAGTGTAGGTCACATGTGGGGGGCGTACGGTAGGGACGAGCTTTCTCACTTCACTCTCCGTACGCACCTTGTCCTGCATTACCTTGTTTGATGTGTACCCTTGTGACCTTACCCCTCGCTCACTTGTCTTCTTCCCCCTCCCCCCCCCCCTTGTCTCCCACCCAAGGACTGTGCTCGCTGGGCATCGAGGGGAGTGTGCGGGAGTCCGCCATGGTGAGCCAGAACTCCCGCAACCAGCATGCATTGCATTGACGCACCACTTATGGACCGCCGTCTTGCGGCCAAGCACCACTTTATGGACCCCACGTTTCGGGGCCTGGCACCTCTGCTGGAGCCGGCCATGATGGCCCAGGGTCTTGCTTGCGGACCTTGGTAGGGTGGCACCTATGCCACACAGGTGGACCACCCTTAGTTGGCCCCTGTGGCCCTAAATAAAAATGGACACGTTCTGTGCTGTAGATTATGTCCAAATAGGCTGCATGAAGCAAGAAAACATCAGGAAGAACATCGGCCCAGCAGAAAAGAGGAAGACCACCACCAGTTGTTTTTTTTATGTGTGCTTATTATGAACTGGTGACTGTTGCACCGAAGGGTGCTCTTGGTGCTTTTGGTGATTGGTGCTTTGGGTGTATTGGTACTGGTGCGTCGATGCAATGTGTGCTGTCTCCTCCCTCCCAACAGGAATTTCTTTTTGTCTCCCCAAAAGAAAAATCACAGGTCCTGGGTTGCGTTTTGTAAATAGTCAAGTAATACCAATGTAAATAATGCTCCCCCACCGTAAATGTTTAGTTTTGAAAATAATTCCGCAATTCGGTTAGCTGTGGGTGTGAAACTGTTAGGCAGGGTGCAACGCAATTAGCGGGACATATTTATTCGTGTTTTCAAATTGTCGCACTCAGGGTCAGGTTAAATGTAGAGGGAACTACACCTACGTGCCACACTAAAGGTAAAAGTAATAGGCCCAGGACGTGCCTAAGAGGAGGAGGGTGCAGTGTTGTGGATATGAGAATTGTGTTTGTAATTTGGTGTAAATTTTCCCCTTTTGAATGCTGTAACTCTAGTATAAAGATCAGAGGTCGCCCTTAGTTAATTCATCGCATACACGTAGCAAATCTTAAGTTCCCCTCGTAGTTATGTCCTAAATACACGTTAGTATAAGGCTCTGTGGTCCACTAGTTCATTGCGTTGCGTCAATTAAATAAGACAGGTCCATCCGACGCCCCATGGCATCTTCCAAGTGCCAGGTTTGCCAGGTTTGCTGCAATTGACTCCTTTAGCCACTTTGCTGCATTTTCATCTCCCGTCCACTTTGCTGCATTTGACTCCATTACGCACGAGGTAACCTCGGAGAAGAAAGGCGTGTCTCCATCTCGTCATCGGGGGGGAGGAGTCAGCCAAGCGCGAGGAACAAGGCGTGGCTTTGCCAACGCCTCATCAAGAGGGGCAGGATCGGTGAGCCCTCGCACCAATCAATGCCGAGGCGAGCTCACCGAGGGGCGGATCCAACGCACGCGGGTTGATCCCAAAAGCACGTCATAAAAGGGCAAGCGCAGGGTTTTATAGGAGAGAAGCGGACACGAATGGTTACGTGCGTGGACTGCCTCAACGTGCTGCCCCCTTGCGCTGGAGCTTGCGCCGCCTCGTGTCGTCTTGGGCCCTGCTGACTGCGGAATCGACGCGAGAAAAACCAGCATCACGCCACCGACCCTGACACCTTCTCGAAGCGACCTCCCTGGACCGTGCCCCATCCTGCTGGCATTCAATCCAATCGGCCATTTCCCCCGTGTAAGTGTGCCCGTTTGTCCGTCTTTCATGTTGTCTTGGGGTTATAAGTAAGACTGTTCATAGATAAGCTAATAATATTGCACTGTGTCTTCTGATTCTTCCATTTCCTTGTATATTACTTTGATTGCTTTTCTTCCTTTAGTTGTGTGTAAATAATAATAAATCCTGTTATTCCCTACTTTGTCTTCTACTTCTTCATGCTCTTTCGGTCGCTTTAGAGGTTTCCATCATTGCACACCTGTGGCACGATTTGGCCAACGTTTAGGATCGGGTTTAGTACTGTTAATGGCTCGAATTTCGGGTTGCTAAAACCGCTCGGCAACTAGTCCATCTAAAACCAGGGTTCGAGCGGTACTTGTCTCCCTGTTCTGCGGAGGGACGGATAAAGGTATTCGGGATAAACCCTGGACCCATAACCCTGATCCGTTCCATCCCGCGGGAGGGCGTTACAAGTACCAGGACCGGGAAGACGGCCAGCTTAACAGGACAAGGGGCTAATCACCCCTTGCTAACGGGAGAGCCGTCCCCCGTTTCCGTAACACTATTATTATTTTGTGTGCAGTCTGTCGTTGTTGGTGAGGAGTACAGCTGTGCTGGTGATGTTACGCAAAATATTAGGTTAGCTTTTTAGTGTATGGGATTATTTAGGGTTCTCGAATAAAATATATCACCCGGTGTACATCAACCACCCTATACAATTTAATAAGATGCCGTTGAGTCGTAGTTTAGGAGATGGAGGCTTTATTGATCACCATAGAATGCAACGTCGAATAGCATCGTACATAGCCATATAGGCGGCCTCTTCTTCACCCTGATACACATACCATGCACTCTCATGCTAGATATCATGGAGTACGGTAGTACTTCATACAGAGGGATGTATCAGGAGAATATGTACAAAGTGATGTGCTGAAAAAATTAATATAGAGGGACGATATAGGCCTTTTAAATGCCATACCTTTTATTCTCGAGCGTTTTCTGGACTACCAAGACTTAAAAATACGCCAGAATAAATCGCTAAAGTACCACATCGGGAGATCGCTAAATCGCCAAATTGTATTTCTTCTTCTTCTTCCCCTCTAAACCAATGTTAAACTGTTGCCAAACCGAACACAATAATGGTTGAAACGATTAGGGTGATTCCAACACGAGGAACCTACTTTGTCTCTGACCTATTGCACGAAACCCTAAATTTAAAAAATATAAACTAAACATTTATCGTTTTATTATGAGGGTAAATCAAACATAAATGAGGACAACCAAAACAAGCCAGGATTGTGATTGTGGGGGGGGGGGGGGGGGGGGGGAGAGAAAAATGGACAGAGCCATTAGACAAAAGTGATATCTCCAAAATCAAATGAATCAAGTATGAAAACAAGTACAGATACATTCAAAGTACACCGCCCCCATGCCAAATAATTAAATATCCCACAAGAGTTCATGAGCATAATTAAAATCAATAAATGAGAATCATAAAATATTTTCTTAATCAATTGGCTAAAAGCATACCTAAACCACTAGTGCTTCATCCGAAGCTGTAGCTTTTTGGAAATTAATTATTAAGGCATTAATCAAAAAAATTAAAGAATTAATCAATTAATTGATTAATCAATAAATGAAAAATAGCCTTTACAGCCAAATCACTTGGTCATTGGCATGTCCAAATATTAGCTTCCTAACTCAAAAGGTGCCTGAGATAATGCCCAGAAGAGAAAGGAAATGTATAAGTACTTAATTAATCGCTAATAATTAAATAACTAATCAATTAATTGATTAATCAAAAAACAAAAAATACAGTGAAAAAAAGTTTCAGCTTCCTAGCTCAAAGGATGGCTGAGATATCACCCGGACCAACAAACAAACAAACAAACAAACAAGAAAACAAGAAAACAAGTAAACAAACAAACAACCGGAGTGAAAACTGAGTACTCCCTTTCAGCGTGCGTCATTGGTGAGCCCCCTTTGGTGCCCGGCAATGACGTTATGCAGCGCCTGGAGATGGCATATAGTAGGAGACCAGCCTGTAGGTCCCGTGACCAAATTCTGGGAACAAAGGTTTGAAAGTGTTTTTGTGTTCCCTGATGAATACCGAACAATTTTGACTTGGGCTGCCCCCTTGAAAATGTCAGGCATTTCCGGGAAGGGTCAACAAAGGTCAAACAGGGGTCAAAATTCAAATATATTCCACTCGTGTCGATATGCATATCAAATTACTCGTCTAGTCATGAGGATTCCAAAAATGTATAGTTTGTTATACCTCCGACCTTAAATGAGGGCGCTATGGTCAAAAACGTCGAAAGGTATATGTGGTGATTGTGGACGATCTTCACGTAGCACAGGTCTCCTTCATGAAAAGAATCTGTGCATTTGGTGTATGAAACCAGAAGACTTGAAAAATTCCAAAACATTATGTTATTATCCAACAGGATGAAGGAAGATTAAAAAAAAAAAAAAAAAAAAAAGGTCAACGCACTTTTGACTGGCGGTCAAATTCACCAACACAGTTAACATTGTCCGATTCTAATGATTTTAGTGTCTAATAATATGTTTTCTGACATGGCAAATTCAAATAAGCAACTTTTAAAAGTAAAGGTGGTTGCCATAACCTTGAAATTTCAAAATGGCTGCTAAAAGGTTAACATAAATTAGCCAAAAACAACAATTTTTTTCCCAAACCCATGGATAAGAAATTATTAAATGTTTGTCACCGAAACGTCACGAACAATTGAAACACTCCATTTTTAAAACAAAATAATGATTTTTAATTATGTGTATCATTTTTCTTTAGAGCACATGTTCGATATAATATTGTGTACCATATAAAGTGTATAGGTAAATGATGATGATGGGCTGTGAATATCTGGTAGTCATTTGTTCTGTTTCATGACGTCCACATACTAGTAATTTTTACAAACATTTCTTCTGTGTATTGATGTAAAGTAAATATGATTAGGATCCCCATAGGATCAAGACTAACATCTGCTCTGTATTTTTATATTTTAGATCTTCTGGGAACAATGTCAGCACCAAAGTCAACACCAGTACTGAAGCCTCAACCAAACAGAAAAAGAAAACGAGAGGAAATATCTGGACTATGTATTTTGTGTAATGAACAATGCGATGAAGATAAAAGCAACATTTCTCCTGAAGCATGGGAACGCATGAAGGGCAAAGCACAAGATTGGAAAGGGTTGCATAAATTTGGAACTGTTTATGATTCAGTCAATTGGGATGCAGGACCGAATGGTGTCTATTTTCATAAGGCATGCAGGACTGCATTGGCAGCTCAACGTGGACTTCAACAAGCATTAAGAAAAAGAGATCAAGAACAGAAACAACAAACAGTGGACACACAAGAAACGCATGTAAAAGACCAGCAGCAAGCTGGACGATCTTCACATAGCACAGGTCTCCTTCATGAAAAGAATCTGTGCATTTGGTGTATGAAACCAGAAGACTTGAAAAATTCCAAAACATTATGTATTATCCAACAGTTGAATGCGTGGAACACCTTCAAGTCACATACAATACACTTGGAAGATGACCAGATGAGAGAAAGAATTTTAACTGTCATAGATTCTACCCCTGATCCCTTTGCGTCAGAAATACGCTATCATCGTTCCTGCTGGATGAAGTATGTGAAGCCTCACTACAAACATTCTGATTCATCTGGTGACCGAATGCACTTACAGAACGTGTGACTTACAGAGGTTAGACAGATGTTTTTTAGGCATGTCCGTACAGTTGTGCTGGAGATGAATGAGCCAAGAACATTACAGGGTCTTCTGGTTGATTATAACCAAATGAGTGCAAACTTTGGTTTTGAAACTGTGATGAAAACCAGCACTATAAAACAAATGCTTCAAAATGAATTCAAAGACAACATTGGATTCCATGATCGTTTCCACAAGAACCAGAGCACAATTGTCTATGATGCATCTGCTGGTGGAAGTTACATTGAAGCAGCCATTTTTTCTTGGGGAATAAGTGATGAACAGTTACTAAACAATGTTGCAAGGCGTCTGAGAAAGAAGTTTACAGAAGAAGTGGGTTTATCTTGGCCTCTCCGTGTTGATGAGCTTGAAAATATTGAAGAACCCCATGAACTTTTGCGCCAACTTTTGACATGGCTCAAGGATCCTGATTCCAATGACTTTACTGAAGCATGTCATGATCCACAAATTGCTGCTTTGGCATCCCTCTTGTTTTCGTTCATCACCGGCAAACGCACATCCTTCCAAACAAAGTTATCAGTGACTCTTCATGTAATAACTCGGAGTCGTGAAATCATTGACATCTTGAAAAAATTTGCTCTTGGAATAAGTTACAAAGATGTTCTTGCTCTGTATGAAGCTTGGGCCATGGATGATATCAAAGCAAATGTTGCTTGTCCTGACGAGTTAGCAGATGGTTTTCCAGGAACAGGTATCCTAGATAACGATGACTTCAAAGATGATACATTGACAGGGGCCGATACATCTCACCGGACCAATGTTATGTTTGTACAACCTGATGATGTTACATCAATGGACTCAGAGGAGGGTCGTCCTATACTTCAATTGACCAAGTCTGAAGATTTGAAAGATTTAAGTACTTTACAACACAAGATTCATCCTTACAAAACAGTCAAACGTGGCCAGCCAGCAGTTCGTCAGGAAATTGATATCTCACTTCAAACAAGTGATGAGCAAAGAAAGCGAGGTGTTATGCACGTGTTGGCCCGTCTGGATATTGCAGGGAAGAACATACCAGCTGATGAACAGAAAGTTGGAAGTTTCACTGGGTTCCAGGCTAATATCCATGAGTATGTGGTGAAAAGTACAGCATACTATTTTCTGACATTTCCAAAGCCACCTCAGAAGTCAGTGGTTCACGAGGTTATGTGTCGCATGGTCACCGCAGCCGAGTGCAAGTCAATGCCATTTATTCAGCTGGTAGGCGACCAACCAGTCTATGCCCTTATTGTCCAGCTGAAAAATGAGAATCCTGAGAAATTTCAACTTATCCTTCCATTCTTGGGTCCATTCCACGCTCACATTTCCTTCATATCGGCGATAAACAAGCGGTTCCATGGCTCAGGTTTATCTGAAATTCTTGTGGCAGCCGATATAATTTCAGAAGGATCAGTTGACCAAGCACTTCGTGGTAAACACTACAACAGAGGCATAAGGTGCCTTTCACTTATGTATGAGGTGCTCATTCGCAGGATTATTTTTTGCGGGGTCAGCGAGGGACTGAAGCTATCATCGGAGCTCAAATCAAAGTTGGAAGTTCTTAGAAGTCCACCCAATAGCTCAAAAGAACAATTAAAGGCCATCGCAGATGATTTCCTGATGGATGCAGAGTTCAAGTCCTTTGTAGAAAGAGCATTTGAGAGTGTTGGGAAATCAGACAGCCCTATGGCAAGGTTCTTGTTGAGCTTTATGGAAATGGTTGAAATACTGATCATGAACATATACGCCCTGAGGACACAGGATTGGGATTCATTCAAAGCATCCCTCCGAATGATGATGCCATGGCTGCGGATATACGACAATGATAAATACAGCAGATGGCTTGTAGAATTCTGGCTTGAGATTAGCAGTCTCCCCGAAGAAAAAGAGAGGTACATGCGAGATGGCCTATTCGCGCAATCAATGACCGGGAAACCGTACTCGTGCTTACCCCTGGATCTCTGGATAGAAATGACCATGAATAAAGGGTCGAAGATGAAAGCAGGTTGGAAGCGCATCTTAAAAAATGAAAAGATGTTGTTGACTCACACAAGAACCGTCAACTCTGTGAATAGAGTTAGAAGTTCACTACATGCATTGGCAAACCTCACCAAATCATCTGAAGGTCACAGAGAGAACTCCACAACGAGGTTGTTGCTGGATGAGCGCGGTGTACAAGATCTAGACAATTGCATCACGGAATTTGATTGTGACCCATTCGACCTTACACAGCCTATCTTGAGGTCGCTCCAGTCAGGAATGGTCACATCAGATGCACTTGTCAAAGACTTTGACTCAGCACATGAGGATGGGGAGACTCTAGTGCAATCATTCTTCAAAGAGCGCAAGTTCTCTGGTGATAAACAGTTTGATGCAACCATACACAGAAACAGCAGACACAGCTTCAGCAAACCACCAGTTATCAAAGACGCATCAAAACAGAAGGTCACAAAAACAGATGCTATGGAAAACAAAGCCATGGCCGAGATCATCACTTTGGCACAAGAATTAGATGATGGTCTAGTGCTATCTGAAGTCATGGAATACCGCGTGACAGAAGAGTGTCTCCCCATCTTCAATGTAAATGGAACAATGCGCAAAGGGCAAAAATGTAAACTGGCACAAAAGTTCAACTTTATTGAACTGGAGTTCCGGGATAGATACATTGCACTAGTAGATATGGGGTTCATTTGGAGGCTATCAACCCCGTCTGCTGAGGATAGAGAGAAGCAAGACGAAAGTGCTTATACAATATACATGGGGCGATTATGCTGCTAAAATGTTTAACCTTGTTGTCCAACGCCATCCTACGGCTTCCCAGATAATATTTGTAAATGACCCATATGATCTACAACACAGCATCAAAGATAGTGAACATGAAAGGCGAACAGGTGAATTGCCTTTTGTTGGTGGGACCAGGAATATTTTCATCAAGAGAAATGATGAACTGCTATCCCCTAGGCACTTCAACAACATGTTCAAGAACCCAGGAAACAAAATTCGTCTGCAGCAATTTCTGAAGACTGAGTTCGAAACCCTGTTACTCCAACATCCAGATACCAGATTTATTTACTCTGTGAGGGAACGCTGTAGTGATTTGTCCACTGATGAGGAGGTAGTTGAGTTGACATGTCAGCATATGGAAGCAGGCACCATTCTGTTGTACATATATTCCCAACTAAGAAAGTCGGGAGTAAAAGATGCCGTTGTCATTGATGCAGAAGACACAGATGTGTTGGTTTTAGTATCGTATGTGGCACATCAAATTGAAGGTATGCTAGGACTGAAAAGGAAGAAAAGCATAATTGATTGCGCAACACTCCTTGATAAGGATATTAGTGATATCATTATCCCATTTCACATCCACACTGGTGCAGATGCTATTTCCAGTTTCTATGGCCGTGGAAAACCATCAGTCTTTGACAGCACAATGAAGTCAGAAGAGGCACGAGAGCTACTTAGAGGGCTTGGGAAATGTCTCCCAGTGACATCACAAACTCTTAAACAGCTAGAGCAGTATACCATCAAATACATATACAAGGATAAATCAAGCAAGACACTCGCAGAAGCTCGGGCCAAAAAGTGGGAGGGGATGAAGAGGAAATCGACTCTCAGGATTCCTCCTGATACAGATTCACATAATTTGAAGGTAACACGGGCCAACTATCAGGCATTCATCATGTTAAACTTTATGAATCCAGATGCTCCATCATCTCCCCTTCAGCATGGTTGGAGCTTGAGAGAGGGCAAATGTTTGCCAATACGGTATTCACAGCCGGCACTACCTCAACGTCTACGTGATGCCAGAACAAACCGCACTGTAGACTCTGACACAGATTCAGATACTAGTGATTGTAACAGTGATTCTGACTCTGATTCTGATGGATATGACACTGAGTAGGATGATGAACTGGGCAATAAAGCAAGATAAGCATCATTGGACAATGTGTTTAGAAATAACTGTGTTATTGTTGGCTAGAGCAGTATACCATCCTGATTCAAGTCCTGATTCATAGATCCTGATTCAAGTCTTTCAGTAGCCCTTTTGCCAGCCATTTTGAAATTTCAAGGTTATGGCAACCACCTTTACTTTTAAAAGTTGCTTATTTGAATTTGCCATGTCAGAAAACATATTATTAGACACTAAAATCATTAGAATCGGACAATGTTAACTGTGTTGGTGAATTTGACCGCCAGTCAAAAGTGCGTTGACCTTTCAACGTTTTTGACCATAGCGCCCTCATTTAAGGTCGGAGGTATAACAAACTATACATTTTTGGAATCCTCATGACTAGACGAGTAGTTTGATATGCATATCGACACGAGTGGAATATATTTGAATTTTGACCCCTGTTTGACCTTTGTTGACCCTTCCCGGAAATGCCTGACATTTTCAAGGGGGCAGCCCAAGTCAAAATTGTTCGGTATTCATCAGGGAACACAAAAACACTTTCAAACCTTTGTTCCCAGAATTTGGTCACTGGACCTACAGGCTGGTCTCCTACTAATAGGAAAGGTGCGGTGTACAACATTTTAGTAATATAGGTTGTTTTAATCCAAACCAAAAATAACAAAATATGTAAAATGTTAAGGATTTTATTATAATAAAAAAAACGAATGAAAACTGGACTTAACCAAAGCAAGCCAGGATTGAGGGGTGTTATACATATAATTATTATATATATATCTACACACACACACAATTCATTCTATATATAATGTATATATAATGTATATATATATATATATTGTTGCGGATATGGGATTTGCATCCATCCATATCCGCTTGTAAATATTCCCCTATTTCCTCAATACTTCCCAACTATCCCCAATCCCCCATTCCCTAGTCCCATTTTCTGTAAACAACACTCTGTAGACCCGACCTCCCCCTATTTCCCCCCATTAAATGTCGCATCCAGGTCCACCGCATCTCACGTAGACAACTATAGGACATCTTGCTAGTTATTCTTAGTCTATGTCAGTTAAGGATTCGTTTCCATTAATTCTGACCCTTCGTTGCACCAGAATGTGATTGTATGGCACCGTTAGGAAGTTTAGGACCTCCCAATACCTCCCCGCAGCTCTTCCTCACGGTTCAGAAACAACAACAACAACAACAGCAACGGCGGCGGCGTGCACAGGGAGTGCGCGTCCTCACTCCGGCTTGGTTGGTAGGGGGTGTTGGGAGGGCACGAGGCCTTCCCCACGAGCCGCCATCGAACATGTGCTCGACTGGGTTACCAAATAGGGGCTCCCTGTCAGCTCCTCGTCAAGGACGGAGCCCGGTAACCCCCGCACCCAATGGAAGCGGCGGACCGGTCCCATCTGGGGCGGAGCCAACCAGCCGAGGGCGTGTCACTCCCCGTTGAGCATGCGCAGCCGAGGGAGTGGTGACGTCAGATGCGCGCTGAGCTTGAAGCAAGAGAGACGTCCCTTCCGAGCGCAGTGAGACCTCCCTGCATCTCTTGGACCGTGCTTGATCCTGCCCCCGAGCCAAGGTGCACCTTGTGCTATCGACTACCTGTCCCTTCCTGCCATCAATCCCTGTGTAAGTCAGCCTTGTCCCGTTTGTCTGTGGTCTGTCTGGGTTAAGATAAGACTGTAATTAAGTGCCTATCTCTTCTGTGTCTTTACCTCATTACCTTGTAATCTACCCCTTTTCTCCCCCACTGTAATTATATCCTCCTCCAGAGGTCTTGAGAACTGTACCCCTTGCGTCGTTTCATTTATCCCAGTCGTTGTGTCCTTTCCAATCATTGATTTAGCGTAGCACGATTTGGCCAACGTTCGGGTGGAATCGGGTGAGTTGGGGAAGAATCGGGGGAACTGTTAGGTCGCGGCAATACCACGGCTCGGTAAATAACATCTAATCCGCGATCCGTAACAATTGGTGTCGAGGAGTGAGATACGAGGCCCGAAGCGCGCTTAACGCGCTCAAAATTACAAGCAGTTGGAAATTGTTTTGTTTTTAAAGGAAAACCCGAATTTTGAAAGTCGCGCTATGGCAGATCAAGACGGCTGGGTTCCGGTAGAGGAGAGTGAGGCAGGGTCGATCCAGGACCAAATTGAGGGACAAGAGGAGAGCGAAGCAGTGAGGGCGGCAGGTTCGCAAAATGGCGTCCTCGCGCACGAGGTTTCGGGCGCACAAGATGGCGTCCTCGCGCACGTGGGTGTAGCGGCACCAAATTTTGCCGCGCCCGTGACCGTAGCAGTACCAAATTGCGCTGCGCCCGTGGTCGCGGCAGCCGAGCCAGAGATGCCAGAGTACATGCGAGTCTTTATGATTCAAATGATGGCAAAAATGGATGCTCAGGAGGAGCGATTGGAGGGCCAAATGGGGGTAATGGGGAATCGGATGGATGCTCAGAGTGAGCAAATGAGGGCTGATAGTGAGCAAATGAGGGCTGATAGTGAGCGATTGGGGGGCAGAATGGGGGGCAAAATGGGAGAAATGGGGGAACGGCTAGAAGCGAAATTAGAGGGGTTAGACAATGGGATAGAAGGGGTGAAACATGGGTTAGCAGGGGTAGAAAACAGAATGGCCGCTCAAGAGAATCAAATGGAAGGGATGAAAAACGGGTTAGAGGGGTTAGAAAACAGTATGGAAGGCAAATTGAGGGACATGAGGGACCAAGCGGAAAGGGAAGTTAAAAAAATGGGGCAGCAGATAGAGGGGGTCAGAATGGGGGTAGAAACTAAATTGGATGCTCACAGGGAGGAAATGGAGCAGATGAGGGTGGCATCTGGGCAGGAGATGCAAGTGATGGGAGAAGAGATCAGAAGAGGTGTGAGTGAGGAGGTCGGAGGGGTGCGCGAGGAGGTGAGGCACTGTAAGGAGCGCATGGAGAAGGAGGTGAGAAAGGGGACTGTAAAATTGCAAGGTGGTATAGAGGAGTTGACGCTGGGAGTAGAACAACTGACAGTGGGACAAAAGGAGTTGGGGGACCAGGTAAAGAAGAACACAGCGGTAATAGAGGGTTTAAAATCGACACAGAAGGAGATGAAAAAGGACGTAGGGGTAATTAAAAAAGAGTGTCAGGCGGTACATGAGGACCTGACGAGGAAAATGGACAAGGTGGTAGAGGTGATGGAGGTTAAAGAGCGGGAGGTGCGGGAGCATATAGAAAAAAATAAGGTGGAGTTAGAGGAAGAACTTAAGGGGGCGCACGAGGAGATGAAGGAGGTGAAGCAGAAATTAGAAGAAGTGGAAGAAGGGGTGAGCGAAATTAAGAAGCGACGGAGAGAGGATAAGAAAGAGATAAAGGAGGAAGTAAAAGAATTGGTCCAAAGTCTGTGTTCGGATCGTGATGATGTGCTCATTAACCGGATGAGGGATTCGCAGGTGATGGAGGAGAAGCGAAGAGAAAGAGGACCCGGTGTAAGTGGTGACCAATATGGTCGTGCGTATGATGCGCCAGGTGATTTAATAAGCTTGGGGGTCGAGATAGACCCGGATGTTCGTGAGAGGCCAAGAGTGAGGTGTATGGCTGGTCCGGAGGGTATGGAACGAGGGTGCGAGCGAGAGGGTCCGGTGATGGGAGAGGTGCGAGGTGTGAGTGAGCAAGGTTGTGGTGGTATGGAATGGGTAGCGGGTTGCGGAAGTGTGACCCATGCATCAACACCAACAGGGGTAGTTTTTTAGAGGGACAGGGGAGGCACGGGAGCCCCTTGGGGGTAATGTACTGTGGGGGCTCGGCCGGTTCGGCCCCGCGCTGACCCCGCAAGGGGCGACGCACGGGGTCCGGCAGGCGGGCAGCGACTCACATACGAGGTGGTCCCACAAGGTCCCACTCGCGCCGTATGACGGTGGGTAAGGGTGGCATCCCTGCCACCCTTCCCATGAAAGGGGGCAAAGGAGCACTAGGTTATGGGGTTGATGGCAGTGAAAACTAGCCCGGGTGGGTTAGGATATTGTGTGTAGGGATCTAGCGAAGATGACATTAGGTAACGTTAAGGTTAGTTAGTGACAAGGATACCTGTAGAGGGGACGCAGGTAGATTAGAGTGGATGTTAATGACGAGGGAGCGCAATAGTTTAAAGGGACGACTGGGAAGCGCAAGTTTCAGAGGGGAGTAGTTAGATGAGATGATGCTGTGTGAGAACTGGACAGGTGTGTGGAGCAGTGTATGAGTAGTGAGTGTTGTGGATCAGCGCGAATGCGCTTGGGGGAGAGAAGGGTGCAGGCGGCACCAAGTATGAGAGCACAGGTGTGCAAGTACAGGTGTGTGGATTATATGGAGCAGAGAATGAGTGGTGTGGAGAGAGTTGGAGTAAGTGGTACGGAGTGGTGTGCATGGTGCGAAGGTGTGGATGGGGGAAGAGTGGACCCCTTTCACGAGTACCCGGGGCGGGTAGTGTAAGTGTTAGGTAGAGGGTATAGGTAAATTGTGGTTGGATATTGGCATTTGTGGTGCGGTTGCAGAATGGTATTGTGGATGGGTGCATTGGTGAGGTGAAATTGGCTGGTCGTGTGGCCTGTTAGTATGAGTGTGAATGGTTGGGCACTCCGCCACTGTTAGATGTCGGCCAGGTGAGGCCGCAGGTGGGCTCTGGGAGCCGTTAGTGTCAGTGGGTGCCTGAGGATCCCGGGTGTGGATCGGGCAGGCCGTGCCAGAGAGGGCACTGAGGGGGTGAGAGTGCGAGAGGGCCTTCCCCAGTTAGTTAGGTTAGGGTGAGGAGCAGGTGAGCTCGGTAGGCAACAACAGTGGTGGAGGTGTGCAAGTGGGCGGACCAGCTGGGAGCGTCACACGACCCAGCCACCGAAATTGTGCGGGGGCACCGGGAGATGAATCGGGGGAGTGAGACCCCAAATTGAGAAGCACCACAGTTTGGTCAATGGGATTTTGGTTCTTCGAACCACATAGAGTAATGAGGGCCAATGGTTTGGCAGGAGAAAGACCCCGGGTAATGTAAAGTTGTTAAAGTCATTTAGGAAATAGTTAGGATTGATGAACCTGTCGCACCATACGCAGCCACTTGCCTGAGGTGATGATGATGACTCCACACCTGTGTTTTCTTTGTTTTGTGTTGCAGGAAATGAGAATTGCTGTTTGGATTTGTGAGACGCATCACGACGTGGATGAGACATTGGGGTGATTCCATCTCTCCCTCCTTAGGAGGGACTGATGATGAATTGGTGATGGCAGATTTTGATGTTGAGTTGGAGATGGCAGATTTTGATGAGAGTTGGAAATGGCAAATTTGATTGGTTAGGAGGGAGAGAAGACGAATTTGGTTTATGGGAGGAACGGGGAAGACAGTAGGGACGTTTGTTGATGTGTAAAGTAGATGTTTATGGGTAGGGTTGTGTTTTGTGGATACAGTAAGGGGTAAGGGAGGGGCAATGTAGGTTACCTGGTGGGGGGGGGGGCGTACGGTAGGAACGTACCTGTCTCACCTGGTTCCCATGTGCCCCCAGTGTGCATTACCTAGTATTGCGTGCACTTTTGCGCCCTTACCACCTTACTCACTTGTCTTCTTTTGTCTCCCACCTCCGAGGATCTGGCTTTGGGGCAGAGAGAGAGGAGAGAGAGGTGCTGGCTCCGCAGTTGTGGGCCTGTACTTCCGCTGCTTGCTGCCTGGATCGATACACCATATGGACCGCAATTTTGGTGGCCGCCCACAATGGACCGCAGTTCTTTGGCGGTCAAGCACCACCCGTGGATGGACCTCTGGGTCAACGTGGCACCTATGCCATACAGGTGAACCACTTTTAGTTGGCCCCCCTGACGGCCACAATTTAGAAATGGACGCGGTTGGCGCCTTTCTTTATTTCTAAAGAAGCCAGAAGGCCAAGTGCACTCCAAGAAGGCAAGACCAGCGGCAGAACATCGGCCGGCTGCGACACCACCGGTGACCATGGACACTTAATTGTGCATTGTTATTGAACACTTTATTGGTGCACCGGATGGTGCTGACTGTGCGTATGGGGTGGTGCTTTTGGTGCTTGGACGGGGTGCTCTGCACATTATTAAAGGCCGTAGGGCCACAGGGCACTCGTGGGTTGGTGTATCGATGCTGGCATGCGTGCTCTCTCTCTATGCATAACATCTGCATGTGTTCCTCAAAGAACAGGTCCTGGATCGTAGTGTAAATATCAGTCTTGTATAAATGATGCTCCCTACCGGCTGTATATTTAGTTTGAGGATGCTTTCCGCGATTCGGTTATCCTGTGGGTGTGTTTCTGTTAGGAGAAGAGTGCAACGTCGCAGGGGGACATATTTACTCATTTGTGAACATCTGTAAAACTGTCGCACTCAGGGTTGAGTTAATAGTAGAGGGAACTACATCTGAGTGCCACACTAAAGTAGGTAAAAATTTATCGGGTCGGGACGCCCCGAGGTAGAGAAGGGTGCAATGTTGCGGATATGGGATTTGCATCCATCCATATCCGCTTGTAAATATTCCCCTATTTCCTCAATACTTCCCAACTATCCCCAATCCCCCATTCCCTAGTCCGATTTTCTGTAAACAACACTCTGTAGACCCGACCTCCCCCTATTTCCCCCCATTAAATGTCGCATCCAGGTCCACCGCATCTCACGTAGACAACTATAGGACATCTTGCTAGTTATTCTTAGTCTATGTCAGTTAAGGATTCGTTTCCATTAATTCTGACCCTTCGTTGCACCAGAATGTGATTGTATGGCACCGTTAGGAAGTTTAGGACCTCCCAATACCTCCCCGCAGCTCTTCCTCACGGTTCAGAAACAACAACAACAACAACAGCAACGGCGGCGGCGTGCACAGGGAGTGCGCGTCCTCACTCCGGCTTGGTTGGTAGGGGGTGTTGGGAGGGCACGAGGCCTTCCCCACGAGCCGCCATCGAACATGTGCTCGACGGGGTTACCAAATAGGGGCTCCCTGTCAGCTCCTCATCAAGGGCGGAGCCCGGTAACCCCCGCACCCAATGGAAGCGGCGGACCGGTCCCATCTGGGGCGGAGCCAACCAGCCGAGGGCGTGTCACTCCCCGTTGAGCATGCGCAGCCGAGGGAGTGGTGACGTCAGATGCGCGCTGAGCTTGAAGCAAGAGAGACGTCCCTTCCGAGCGCAGTGAGACCTCCCTGCATCTCTTGCTCCGTGCTTGATCCTGCCCCCGAGCCAAGGTGCACCTTGTGCTATCGACTACCTGTCCCTTCCTGCCATCAATCCCTGTGTAAGTCAGCCTTGTCCCGTTTGTCTGTGGTCTGTCTGGGATAAGATAAGACTGTAATTAAGTGCCTATCTCTTCTGTGTCTTTACCTCATTACCTTGTAATCTACCCCTTTTCTCCACCACTAATTATACCCTCCTCCGGAGGTCTTGAGAACTGTACCCCTTGCGTCGTTTCATTTATCCCAGTCGTTGTGTCCTTTCCAATCATTGATTTAGCGTAGCGCGATTTGGCCAACGTTCGGGTGGAATCGGGTGAGTTGGGGAAGAATCGGGGGAACTGTTAGGTCGCGGCAATACCACCGCTCGGTAAATAACATCTAATCCGCGATCCGTAACAATATATATATATATATATATATATATATATATATATATATATATATATATATATATATATATATATATTGTTACGGATTGCGGTTAGATGTTATTTCGACCGAGCGGTGGTGTATTACCGCGACCTAACAGTTATTCCCCGACTCTTCCCCAACTCACCCGATTCCACCCGAACGTTGGCCAAATCGCGCTACGCTAAATCAATGATTGGAAAGGACACAACGACTGGGATAAATGAAATGACGCAAGGGGTACAGTACTCAAGACCTCCGGAGGAGGATATAATTACAGTGGGGGAGAAAAGGGGTAGATTACAAGGTAGTGAGGTAAAGACACAGAAGAGATAGGCACTTAAATACAATCTTATTTTATCCCAGACAGACCACAGACAAACGGAACAAAGCAGACTTACACAGGGATTGATGGCAGGAAGGGACAGGTAGGTCGATAGCACAAGGTGCACCTTGGCTCGTGGACAGGATAAAGCACGGTCCAGAAGATGCGGGGAGATCTCACAGCGCTCGGAGGGGACGTCTTTCTTGCTTCAAGCTCAGCGCGCATCTGACGTCACCTCCCTCTCACTGCGCATGCTCAGCGGGGAGTGACACGCCCTCGGCTGGTTGGTTCCGCCCCACTGGGGCCGGTCCGCCGCTTCCATTGGGTGCGGGGGTTACCGGGCTCCGCCCTTGACGAGGAGCTGACAGGGAGCCCCTATTTGGTAACCCCGTCGAGCACATGTTTGATGGCGGCTCGTTGGAAAGGCCTGGTGCCCTCCCAACACCCCCTACCAACCAAGCCGGAGTGAGGACGCGCACTTCCTGCGCTCGTTGTTGTTGTTGTTGTTGAACTGTGAGGAAGAGCTGCGGGGAGGTATTGGGAGGTCCTAAACTTCCTAACGGTGCCATACAATCACATTCTGGTGCAACGAAGGGTCAGAATTAATGGAAACGAGTCCTTAACTGACATAGACTAAGAATAACTAGCAAGATGTCCTATAGTTGTCTTACATGAGATGCGGTGAACCTGGGCACGACATTTAATGGGGGAAATAGGGGGAGGTCGGGTCTACAGAGTGTTGTTTACAGAAAATGGGACTAGGGAATGGGGGATTGGGGATAGTTGGGAAGTATTGAGGAAATAGGGGAATATTTACAAGCGGATATGGATGGATAAATCCCATATCCGCAACACTGCACCCTTCTCTACCTCGGGGCGTCCCGACACGATAAATTTTTACCTACGTTAGTGTGGCACTCAGATGTAGTTCCCTCTACTATTAACTCAACCCTGAGTGCGACAGTTTTACAGATGTTCACAAATGAGTAAATATGTCCCCCTGCGACGTTGCACCCTTCTCCTAACAGAAACACACCCACAGGATAACCGAATCGCGGAAAGCATCCTCAAACTAAACATACAGCCGGTAGGGAGCATTATGTATACAACACTGATATTTACACTATGATCCAGGACCTTTTCTTTGAGGAACACATGCAGATGTTATGCATAGGGAGAGCACGCATGCCAGCATCGATACACCAACCCACGAGTGCCCTGTGGCCCTACGGCCTTTAATAAGGTGCAGAGCACCCCATCCAAGCACCAAAAGCACCACCCCATTACGCACAGTCAGCACCATCCGGTGCACCAATAAAGTGCTCATAAAAATGCACAATTAAGTGTCCATGGTCACCGGTGGTGTCGCAGCCGGCCGATGTTCTGCCGCTGGTCTTGCCTTCATGGAGTGCACTTGGCCTTCTGGCTTCTTTAGAAATAAAGAAAGGCGCCAACCGCGTCCATTTCTTAATTGTGGCCGTCAGGGGGGCCAACTAAAAGTGGTTCACCTGTATGGCATAGGTGCCACGTTGACCCAGAGGTCCATCCACGGGTGGTGCTTGACCGCAAAAGAACTGCGGTCCATTGTGGGCGGCCACAAAAATTGCGGTCCATATGGTGTATCGATCCAGGCAGCAAGCAGCGGAAGTACAGGCCCACAACTGCGGAGCCAGCACCTCTCTCTCCTCTCTCTCTGCCCCAAAGCCAGATCCTCGGAGGTGGGAGACAAAAGAAGACAAGTGAGTAAGGTGGTAAGGGCGCAAAAGTGCATGCAATACAAGGTAATGCACACTGGGGGCACATGGGAACCAGGTGAGACAGGTACGTTCCTACCATACGCCCCCCCCCCCCCAACCAGGTAACCTACATTGCCCCTCCCTTACCCCTTACTGTCTCCACAAAACACAACACTACCCATAAACATCTACTTTACACATCAACAAACGTCCCTACTGTCTTCCCCATTCCTCCCATAAACCAAATTCGTCTTCTCTCCCTCCTAACCAATCAAATTTGGCATTTCCAACTCTCATCAAAACTTGCCATCTCCAACTCAACATCAAAATCTGCCATCACCAATTCATCATCAGTCCCTCCTAAGGAGGGAGAGATGGAATCACCCCAATGTCTCATCCACGTCGTGATGCGTCTCACAAATCCAAACAGTAATTCTCCTTTCCTGCAACACAAAACAAAGAAAACACAGGTGTGGAGTGGAGTCATCAGCATCACCTCAGGTAAGTGGCTGCGTATGGTGCGACAGGTTCATCAATCCTAACTATTTCCTAAATGACTTTAACAACTTTACATTACCCGGGGTCTTTCCCTGCCAATCCATTGGCCAACTTACACGATGGGTTCTAAAAACCAATTCCCATTGACCAAACTGTGGTGCTTCTCAATTTGGGGTCTCACTCCCCCGATTCATCTCCCGGTGCCCTTGCACAATTTCTGGGCTGGGTCGTGTAGCTCTCCCAGCAGGTCTACCCACCTGCACACCTCCACCACTGCAGTTGCCACCCGAGCTTACCTAGCTCCTCACCCTAACCTAACTAACTGGGGAAGGCCCCTCCTGGCTCTGTCACCCCTCGGTGCCCTCTGGCACTGGGCTACCCGGGTCCGTCCTCCGGATCCTCGGGCCCCATCCACAACTACCGGCTCCCAGAGCCCACCTGCGGCCTCACCTGGCCGACATCCTCACAGTGGTGGAGTGCCCAAACCAACTACACACACTAACAGGCTACATGCCCAGCCATTTACACAACACTAATGCACCCATCCAATCACCATTCTTCCACCCGCACCACAGATGCCAATATCCAACCACAATTTACCTATACCCTCTACCTAACACTTACACTACCCGCCCCGGGTATCCGTGATGGGGGTCCACTCTTCCCCCATCCACACCTTCGCACCACGCACACCAGTCCGTACCACTTACTCCAACTCTCTCCACACCACTCATTCTCTGCTCCATATATTCCACACACCTGTACTTGCACACCTGTGCTCTCATACTTGGTGCCGCCTGCACCCTTCTCTCCCCCAAGCGCATTCGCGCTGATCCACAACACTCACTACTCACCATGACACTCATCCGCAATGCTCTCTCATTCATCACTTGTACACTCACACACACCTCGGAGCATTGCCTCACCGATGCCTCATTTGAAGCTGCTCACCAGCACTTCCATTCATACTGCATCATCTGCTCTGTCTACTCCCTTCTAAAACTCGCGCTCCTCCGTCTTCCCTTACACTCAGCGCTCCCACGTCATTATCAAACACTAAGCTACTACGTCCCCACTACAGGTACCAAGTCTCTTACTTAAATCTTGTCACCTATAGTCACCTCTAGTCCCTATCATTATATCCTAACCCACCCTGGCTCGGTTGTCATAGCCACCCCATATACTATAGCGCATTTGCCCCCATCATGGGAAGGGTGGCAGGGATGCCACCCTCACCCACCATCATACGGCGCGAGTGGGAACTTGTGGGACCACCTCGTATGTGAGTCGTTGCCCGCCTGCCGGACCCCGTGCGTCGCCCCTTGCGGGGTCAGCGCGGGGCCGAACCGGCCGGGCCCCCACCGTACATTGCCCACAAGGGGCTCCCGTGCCTCCCCTGTCCCTCTAAAAACTACCCCTGTTGGTGTCGATGCATGGGTCACGCTTCCGCAACCCGCTACCCATTCCATACCACCACAACCTTGCTCACTCACACCTCGCACCTCTCCCATCACCGGACCCTCTCGCTCGCACCCTCGTTCCATACACTCCGGACCAGCCATACACCTCACTCTTGGCCTCTCACGAACATCCGGGTCCATCTCGACCCCCAAGCTTATTAAATCACCTGGCGCATCATACGCACGACCATATTGGTCACTACTTACACCGGGTCCTCTTTCTCTTCGCTTCTCCTCCATCACCTGCGAATCCCTCATTCGGTTAATGAGCACATCATCACGATCCGAACACAGACTTTGGACCAATTATTTTACTTCCTCTTTTATCTCTTTCTTATCCTCTCTCCGTCGCTTCTTAATTTCGCTCACCCCTTCTTCCACTTCTTCTAATTTCTGCTTCACCTCCTTCATCTCCTCGTGCGCCCCCTTAAGTTCTTCCTCTAACTCCACCTTATTTTTTTCTATGTGCTCCCGCACCTCCCGCTCTTTAACCTCCATCACCTCTACCACCTTGTTCATTTTCCTCGTCAGGTCCTCATGTACCGTCTGACACTCTTTTTTAATTACCCCTACGTCCTTTTTCATCTCCTTCTGTGTTGATTTTAAACCCTCTATTACCGCTGTGTTCTTCTTTACCTGGTCCCCCAACTCCTTTTGTCCCACTGTCAGCTGTTCTACTCCCAGCGTCAACTCCGCGATACCACCTTGCAATTTTACAGTCCCCTTTCTCACCTCCTTCTCCATGCGCTCCTTACAGTGCCTCACCTCCTCGCGCACTCCTCCGACCTCCTCACTCACACCTCTTCTGATCTCCTCTCCCATCACTTGCATCTCCTGCCCAGATGCCACCCTCATCTGCTCCATTTCCTCCCTGTGAGCATCCAATTTAGTTTCTACCCCCATTCTGACCCCCTCTATCTGCTGCCCCATTTTTTAAACTTCCCTTTCCGCTTGGTCCCTCATGTCCCTCAATTTGCCTTCCATACTGTTTTCTAACCCCTTTTTCATCCCTTCCATTTGATTCTCTTGAGCGGCCATTCTGTTTTCTACCCCCGTTAACCCATGTTTCACCCCTTCTATCCCATTGTCTAACCCCTCTAATTTAGCTTCTAGCCGTTCCCCCATTTCTCCCATTTTGCCCCCCATTTCGCCCCCCATTACCCCCAATTGCTCACTCTGAGCCCTTATTTGCTCACTCTGAGCATCCATCCGGTTCCCCATTTCGCTCCCCAATCGCTCACTATCAGCCCTCATTACCCCCATTTGCTCACTCTGAGCCTCTATACTGTTTTTCAAACCTCCAATTTGGTCTCCCATTTGTCCCATAAGGGCCCTCATTTGCAGGAAAAAAAGGTTCGAATCCACCAGCGGCGCTGCTACGGTCAAGGGCGCGGTCGCCGTAGCCATGTGCGAGGCGCCATTTTGCGCGCCCGTAACCTCGTGCGCGAGGACGCCATTTTGCGAACCTGCCGCCCTCACTGCTTCGCTCTCCTCATGTCCCTCAATTTGGTCCTGGATCGACCCTGCCTCACTCTCCTCTACCGGAACCCAGCCGTCTTGATCTCCCATAGCGCGACTTTCAAAATTCGGGTTTTTTGTAAAACAAAATCAAATTTCGGTTACTTGTAATTTTGAGCGCGTTAAGCGCGTTTCGGGTCCGTATCTCACTCCCAGACACCAATTGTTACGGTAATAACACAATTGGTGTCCAAAATTTGGGCTAAATAAATTTAGTCCCAGGTTCGAATCCCAACTCCTGACAACCAATTGTTACGGACGCGGTTTAGATGTTATTTACCGAGCGGTGGTATTGCCGCGACCTAACAGTTCCCCCGATTCTTCCCCAACTCACCCGATTCACCCAGACGTTGGCCAAATCGCGCTATGCCAAATCAATGATAGAAAGGACACGACGACTGGGAAAGAGGAAACGACGCAAGGGGTACAGTTCTCAAGACATCCGGAGGAGGGTATAATTACAGTGGTGGAGAAAAGGGGTAGATTACAAGGCAGTGAGGTAAAGACACAGAAGAGATGGGCACTTAATTACCGTCTTATCTTATCCCAGACAGACCACAGACAAACGGAACAAAGCAGACTTACACAGGGATTGATGGCAGGAAGGGACAGGTAGGTCGATAGCACAAGGTGCACCTTGGCTCGGGGACAGGATAAAGCACGGTCCAGAAGATGCGGGGAGGTCTCACAACGCTCGGAGGGGACGTCTTTCTTGCTTCAAGCTCAGCGCGCATCTGACGTCACCTCCCTCTCACTGTGCATGCTCAGCGGGGAGTGACACGCCCTCGGCTGGTTGGTTCCGCCCCACTGGGGCCGGTCCGCCGCTTCCATTGGGTGCGGGGGTTACCGGGCTCCGCCCTTGACGAGGAGCTGACAGGGAGCCCCTATTTGGTAACCCCGTCGAGCACATGTTTGATGGCGGCTCGTTGGGAAGGCCTGGTGCCCTCCCAACACCCCCTACCAACCAGGCCGGAGTGAGGACGCGCACTTCCTGCGCTCGTTGTTGTTGTTGTTGTTGTTGAACTGTGAGGAAGAGCTGCGGGGAGGTATTGGGAGGTCCTAAACTGCCTAACGGTGCCATACAATCACATTCTGGTGCAACGAAGGGTCAGAATTAATGGAAACGAGTCCCTAA
>NC_136262.1:76839976-76939976 GCF_964187855.1 Myxine glutinosa
CTAATGATGTGGCCGAGAATACCTTCCTATCTGTTTCATACCTGTCAATCTCTAATGATGTGGCCGAGAATACCTTCCTACCTGTTTCATACCAGTCAATCTTTAATGATGTGGCCGAGAATACCTTCCTACCTGTTTCATACCTATCAATCTCCAATGATGTGGCCGAGAATACCTTCCTACCTGTTTCATACCTATCAATCTCCAATGATGTGGCCGAGAATACCTTCCTATCTGTTTCATACCTGTCAATCTTTAATGATGTGGCTGAGAATACCTTCCTACCTGTTTCATACCTGTCAATCTCTAATGATGTGGCCGAGAATATCTTCCTACCTGTTTCATACCTGTCAATCTTTAATGATGTGGCCGAGAATACCTTCCTATCTGTTTCATACCTGTCAATCTCTAATGATGTGGCCGAGAATACCTTCCTACCTGTTTCATACCAGTCAATCTTTCATGATGTGGCCGAGAATACCTTCCTACCTGTTTCATACCTATCAATCTCCAATGATGTGGCCGAGAATACCTTCCTACCTGTTTCATACCTGTCAATCTCTGATGATGTGGCCGAGAATACCTTCCTACCTGGCCTAATAGTCAATCAGGTGTAATACAATCAAGCCTGCTCACCATCGAAGTCTAACATGGCTTGGCCTGCTCACCATCGATGTCTAACATGGCTTGGCCTGCTCACCATCGAAGTCTAACATGGCTTGGCCTGCTCACCATCGAAGTCTAACACGGCTTGGCCTGCTCACCATCGAAGTCTAACACGGCTTGGCCTGCTCACCATCGAAGTCTAACATGGCTTGGCCTGCTCACCATCGAAGTCGAACATGGCTTGGCCTGCTCACCATCGAAGTCTAACATGGCTTGGCCTGCTCACCATCGAAGTCTAACACGGCTTGGCCTGCTCACCAAGCATACACACTTATCTCTAGTTTCAATAACGACAAACCACCTCAAACACACACGTGTACAAGCAACGGATATGAGTAATTTACCTAATTTATTTATTTTGTATACAAGATCGAGGCTCGTGGAAGAGCTAAATATGGTGATGGAAGGGCATTGCTGGAAACTGTACGATGAATTGTGGAGCATTGCTGGAAACTGCAAAAAATTGCATTTTGACATGAATATCGCACTTAAAGGTTATTTTGGCCTTTTGGGTAGGGCAGGAAATTTAATTTAGAACAACATACAAAAAGCAAAGCGTTCCAACCAAACATTCCATAAATTATCCCAAAGCACTTAGCAGTTGTCAGTCAGTTTGTCCAACATGGCAGCCAATAACATGACAGATGGCGGGGAATGACTTTGACTCTGCACGTACATAACTGGGTCAGTGTTAAGAGAAAATCAATGAGAGCCATGCTGTTTGCCATCTGGCATTAAAATGAACACCAGGTATTATTTATTAAATCCGGACCACTTGACAACGGAATAGCTGCTGTGGAGCGCATGCATGGTTGCTGTCTTGTTCAACAAATGGCCATGTTGTTTGTGGGAAAGGAAGAGTATGGGAGCTTGGTGTGGAGACCGAATAGCTTTGGGGCAGGAGGGTGGTGATAAAATATTTCCTTCCATTTTTCAAGAACGTCGGGCCCCGTTTGAGATTCAATTCACACCTTGCCAATCCGACATACCAAGCGCATACGTAAGACGACCAACGAAGCTGGACGGTGTTGGTTGCCCAGGGTGAAACACCTCGGGGCTCCTATTGATGTGAGCTTTCACCCAGCTCAGCTGGTCACGTGACCCGCTGGATTCTGCCGCCATCATTTATGTCGGCGCCCCCTTGCGACGGCCACGCCACCGATTGCACGGTCGGGGTCCGGATGAATCGCTGCTCTCCGGAGCTCACACTTAACTGCGGCGTGTGATCAGGCTGATGGAGAGCAGAGGCAGGCACTGACAGATGGTCGGATTGTTGGCGGGAAATCTGTCCACGAAGCTCAAAGCACGGGCGAGAGAGTAAAAGCCAAGGCACTTTGTTTTGCGGCCTTTTTGAGGCGGGCAGTTCAGCTTTGTTCTTTTGGGGAGGGGAGATGGCTACAGGAGGTGTCTGGAAGTGGGTGAGACATTGAGTATAGAGAATTGTTGTGTTAATAACGTGTCAAGGACTTCCATTGATAAGTTAAATACAGGCCATGGCACACTAAAGCAATCCTATCTGGAGTGAAAATATCTCAAGCGTGATTTTTAAAGCGCAATGACTTAAACCCTAATGTAATGTGGTTTGGCAATAGTAAAGAAAGCCAGTTATCCTAAAAACCAAAAGCAAAAATACCAAAAAAAATGTGCAATGATTGCTTTGCCTTTGTAAATCATACAGGACCTCTTCATTCAAAATGGCGGAAAAATAAGTAGAGTCATAAAGTTCCATGACATGAACCGCTTGGCCCTTCTGCTTTCCTAAAAATACAAATTAGCCTCAGTTAAAGAATCTGCTCCAAGGAAAATCGCTTTGCAAATCCAATATGCATGCGGGATGAAAGGTTTCATCCCACGGTGGCCCCAACAAGCAGCAACGACACAACTTCTAATCGGCACTTTGGCCGTCCGTTTGGTGTAGGATTCCAAGAGTTCCCATCATTCCTCCTCCATAAGGTTTTCTCCACATCCCCTCCTGCCTCCACCCTCTCGAAGGCGAGCAGGCGGTCAGAAGTGTCAGCCACTTTATTCTTGACAAGCGAAGCTTACAAAGTCCTTATTCAACATCTCGGGTAAACAGCATGCCTCGAAGGCATTATCTAATCCATCCAGCCTCGGCCCAGGCCTTTCAACTAAACAACCAAACACTCCCAGGGAGTGAAGCGTTCATGGGTCAGTGCCCTCAATTGCTACAGATAAATCGGACCACATTGAATGCACAGTCCACGCATGGCAGGACTTTTCTTTGCAACTTAACTGCCATGCAACCGAACTCTGGGCAACGAACGCAATTCAACCGCTTCTGGAATTGTCTTGTTAGGCCGCAGAATTGCTATCGTTTTTCATATCGTGTTCGGTGTCGTTAAGAAGTGATGGCGGTAGTTATGAGGTTTATGAAAAAGGATTGGGGCTTGAGGGTGCGAAAGACGTAGGAACAATGAAGAACAGCTTGAGGTTCTTTCATTTTATCATTGGTCACTTGCAAAGCATTGTGGGACACCTTGCAATGCATTGTGGGGCATTGCTAGAAACGGCAATTTCAATATTGCAATGCGTCGAAAGGCGTTAACTTTCAGAGCTGCAGACCTCATTGTTACTTAATATTAAATGTCATGTTGCTTTGTTGGGTACTTTGTCAATGCTGGGAAAGGCCCAGCTGGAAGTGAAAATGCAGGCTGTTCTTTGAGGGTTTAAAAAAAAAAAAAAAAAACCACAGAGGGACAAAATTTTCTGTGGTCTCCAAGCAGCGTACCGAAAGTCAATTTGCGCTTTCGAGTGAGCAATAATGCAAGAAGCAGTCCATCATTTCGGTACAGGTCCATAGCCAAAAGTGTGTGAAAAAGGATATGTGATATACAAGCATTATTTTTATTTGATGGAATGGACCAATGGACCATACTCTTTATCGAGCGTTGGTGCTGCCGAAGCGGTTTCTTGGCGAGGGTTGTACTAGGTGGCCTGCCATTGCCATTGCAGCATTGGTCGGCTGCGTTCCATCCTTTCTAATGTTGAACGTAAGGAAGCGGCGCGAACCATTTTTAAGTCTTAGGTGATGACTCGGACGGGGATTGAACCACCGACCTCCCAGGCCCAGAGGAGAAGCCCTAACCATTACCCCACCGACTCTGGTTATACAAGCATTACATCATTGAAATGAAACCAAAAGTTGGTGGGGGGAGGCGTTGGTGGGAGATGGTTGCCTTTTAATTATCTCCAGTTGTGTGTCCGGGATGAATGCGTCCAGTGAAGCTTGTAACGAGATTTCTATTCAACTAGACCAGCTTAGCACCGCAGCACCCCCGCTGGTCATTGCATTTTAACTGAGTATGTAAACCTTGCTGACTAAATTGCTTAATCAATCAACGTGCGGTAAAGACTGCCTGAAATGAAAGGTCGTGCTCAGAGGCTCTGCAGATGGTTGTGGGGTCGGAGAAATAAAATTGATTTACCAGGCGTGGAGTCACAATTAGGATCGGTAGTTAGGAAAGGTGAACAAAAAAAAAAAAACTTAACCCCCTAACCTTAACGTCTTTCAAAGTAATTATTCCACTTTCTTTCTGATTTCTCAATTTAGCGATCAAAAGATCGGCGGCTGAAACCTCGATTGCGGACCAATAGAGCAATCACTCCATCTTTGCATTTCGAGACTGAAAGTATAAATGCCTGTCGATATGCTCCATTCCATTGGAATTTTAAATGTCTGTCGAGTTGAAAGTAAAATTTTGCAGAAGGAAAATTTCTCTCTAATTTCAATTGATCATCCATCCTCAAGAGCTTGGTAATCACAGAGCATTTATGTGCATTTTGTTCAAGTGAAACTGAATGTGAACTATCCAAGAAAAAAAGATTGGGAATGTGGAGATTTGAGCGTAATTAAACTTTTCATTTTCCATCTCCGTGCCAACGGAATTGACCATTGAAGTGTGAGTCTTCTAAATGGTCGATCCACATTGAGCTGCCGCTGCTGGAATTCGTTTCGTAAATTCCACACTTTTTGTCAAAGTCCTGCGGAGCTCGGAGAGAAGGTTCCAGAATGCACAATCGTAATTATCTTCACAATGATAGTGTTACATATTTATGTGAATGTATGTGAATTACCAGTCAGGGTTGCTTATCCGTGTGTAGTATATGAAGTTGTTGTGTAGTTGTTGTGGTTGGAGGGTCAGGAGCCCTTCTGAGGGAGTGGCCGGAAACGGAAGTGACCGGAAACGGAAGAAAAAAAGACACGAGGAAAAAAGGACGAGTATTATTCTCTTCATCGCCCCGCTCCGACAAAAGGTGGGATCGACCTGGCGCTGCGTGAAACAGCGGCGTTCCGAAGCCTGTCTGGCGAGAGGAATTACCGGAACGTGTACCGGCCCGGTGGAGACGTCAAGTTGACGTGGGGCCGTGCATCGAACCCGCGTCTGGCCTCGTTCGCGGCACCGTCCAAACAGACGCGTGCGGGTCGCACGATTGGGGCCTAACGCGCCTTGCAAGCGGCGTGGGGTTTGGCTGGCTCTACCGTATCCGCTTCGCGTGGCCACGAGGGGCTGCAGCCTCGGTGCTTGGTACGATACCTGCCCGGTGGAAACACGTCCACCCGGGGTTCGTTCTACCGCCCGAGTGCGGTGACGGCGACCATCATCTTGGTCAGGAGGGGCCCAGAGACATTGTGCGGGACCGAGTCCGAAAGGGTGTCGTGAGTACTCACCGGGACACACGTATATAAGATGGCCATCTTACTCATAGGAAAGTGCTTGTGAATTGGGAATTGTTGATGGTTGTATATGGTTGATTGCTCGGGGAAAATCTCCGTGGTTGTGTCATTGCAATTGTATGGTCATTCCCATTGAAATATATCCTTGAACGTCAGTTGTCTCCTGGGGTGAAATTCATATGGATTGCGTGGCGAAAGCGCTTATTTAATACAGCTTTCTGGCGAAGTTCCTCTCACGGTCCGGGGGTCACCGAGACCAGGTATTCACCGAGGGGACCACGTAACAGAATTGGGGGCTCGTCCAAATTACGATTTGCGGTTTCGCAATTGGGTCTACGTCCGGGATCTAAAATTGTATAAAATAATAAATAATAATTTTTTATTAATTAAAAATTATTAATTAATTATTAATTGGTAATTTTTTTTTTGAGAAATTGGGGTAAAGTCTTGGGTGAAGGTTAACAGGTGTTAACGATAGGCACCATGGCGTTTGTGGCACAGAACTTTGGGGTAACCCCGAGTGAGGCACAGTTCCGAGCGTTGCTAAAGTCGGACCTCTTGAAATTGGCCAAACATTTTAACTTGGAGGTCCGAACTAATTTGAGGAAGGCAGAGTTGCAGGCCACGGTGATACAATCTATGGTGGGATTAGGAACATGGGACGAGTTAGCCTGGGAGTGGCTACCCGAAGAACCAGAAGACGTTGAGCTCCGGAAACTGGAGTTGCAATTACGGAGCCAGGAACGGATCAAAGAAGAAGAAAGGAAAGCAGAAGAGAGGAGAGAAGAGAAACAAGCAGAGGAAAGGAGAGTGGAACGAGAACTCCAGGAAAGGTTAAAAGAAGAAGAAAGGAAAGCAGAAAAGGAAAGAGCAGAAGAAGAAAGGAAAGCAGAAGAGAGGAGGGAAGAGAAACAAGCAGAGGAAAGGAGAGTGGAACGAGAACTCCAGGAAAGGTTAGAAGACAAAAAAGCAGAGGAAAGGAGAGCTGCAAGGGACCTCGAAGCAGAGGAGAGAAAAGCGGAAAGGGAATTAAAGGAACGTGACATGGAGCTTCAGCAAGAAATCAAATTCAAGGAGCTGGAGTTAATGAGAGAACGGGGAGAGGCACCACCCTTGCTGACGGGGTCGACACCTAACCAGAAAACCTGGGATGTGGGCAGACAGGTGAGGCTGGTTCCACCGTTCAGTGAAAAAGAAGTCGCGAAATTTTTTCCACACTTTGAGAAAGTGGCTCGACAATTAAACTGGCCGGAGGAGGCCTGGACCATACTCGTGCAAAGTGTGCTGGTGGGGAAAGCTCAGGAAATTTATTCGGCGCTACCAATGGACCAATGTGCAGATTATGAGGTACTGAAGAAGCACATCCTCAAAGCCTATGAGTTGGTTCCGGAAGCTTACAGGCAAAAATTCAGGAATGCCAGGAAGAGGGAGAGTGAGACCCATGTGGAGTTTGCCAGAGTGAAAGAAAACATGTTTGATCGGTGGTGTGAGTCAAAAGGAGTCGGGAAAGACTTCGAAACATTGCGGGACTTGATCCTGGTGGAGGAATTCCAGCAGTGTGTCCACGAGGACATCAAAGTGTACCTGCAGGAAAAGAAGGTACCAAAGTTGTGGGACGCAGCCACCATGGCAGATGATTATGCCTTAACCCACCGAATAGGGGTCCACGAACCTAACTCCTCGCCTAGATCTCCGCAGGGGAGGTGGGGAACAGCAGGTGCGGAGAACGACCATACATGGCGGCGGCCTCGAGATGATTATGGGGACAACTATGATACCCCACCGGTTCGAAATCAGAGGGATGCGGGCCCAAGACAAACTTATAGTTCGGGGGGCCCGAGGCAGACCCCGAGTTTTTCCTCCGGGCCTACTTGCGCGTTTTGCAAGAAACCTGGACACTTGATGTCCAGTTGTTACCTCATGAAAAGGGACAACCCAGAGCGGAGTCCGACTATTACAACTCCGAATGCGATGGCTAGCGTAAGAAATCGCCATCAAAAGGGTTACCAACCATTTATTTCAGAGGGGTTCGTGTCACTGGATGGAGCCTCGACTAACCGGAGACCGGTTAGGATATTGAGGGACACAGGGGCCCATCAATCTTTAATGCTTGAAGGCATTTTGCCATGGTCCGAGGAGACGGCAACGGGGGATAGTGTTCGTTTACAGGGGATCGGGGGCGGTGTTAGTGCTCCCCTTCAGGTCATCCAGTTGGAGTCCGATTTGGTGTCAGGACCGGTCACCGTCGGTTTACAAGCCACGCTTCCTGTAGAGGGTGTATCTGTGGTTATCGGGAATGATTTGGCCGGGGGTCAAGTTTATGGTAACCTGAGGGTTGGTAAAGAGCCCAGCAGGGAAAATAACATCACCCCAGCTCGGGATGGCGACCAAAGTGCCAAGTTATTTGTAGGGGGACTGAACTTCAAAACAGAGGAAGAAGTTCTGACCTCTGTCTTCAACAGATATGGGCCGCTGGTGGAAGTGCGGTTGGTAAGAGACTGGGAAACGCAACAGTCAAGAGGGTTCGGCTTTGTCACGTTTGCCAGCACAAAAGACGCCAGAGAGGCAGAGAAGAATTGGAATGGCAAGGATTTGGAGGGTCGGACCATAACAGTAGGGAAGGCATTTCGTAGGCGTCGAGAGGTCTACAGGAGAGGACAACTGGGCGGTAGTTTTGGTAGTGGCCGAGAAGGAGACCGCTATTCATGGGACTACAGGGACCAGTGGTCCCACCCTAATTATTAGGGAAGTTCTGAGAAGTTGAAGCACTGAAGGCGGCGGAGCCGCCGAGCCAAGATTCCTACACGAATTAACCGTGAACGCCGTTCCTAAAGGCGTCCATGTAGTGAACTTTCATGCACGGACTAACCGTGAACTCCACGTTCCTCAAGGCGCCCATGTAGAGAACTTTCCTGCACGGACTAACCGTGAACTCCGCGTTCCTAAAGGCATCCATGTAGTGAATACTCGGCTTGGCCTCCCGGAAAAAGTGCTATCGAGTTGCTTAACTTTGGATCTTTGATCAACCCCTTAACCTTCATTCCCAAGAAACTGACGGTCAAAGTCAGAGGGTCAGGAGATGGAGTTTGATTTGGCAGGGACAATGTCGTTGTTGGTACTTAGTCCAGAGGGAGTAATCTGGAGGGGTTGTGGTGAAATTTTGGTTGCTTTATTTTTAAGTGATAACTGTGCCCGGGGGGAACGGATAATGTGGGGGGGGGGTTGAGTTATCTGGTTTGTTTCTCCAAATTGGCCGGCAAAGAAAGTTTTCGCTGGGTTCAAACTTTCTTTCTTGAAGGGGGGGAGTGTTACATATTTATGTGAATGTATGTGAATTACCAGTCAGGGTTGCTTATCCGTGTGTAGTATATGAAGTTGTTGTGTAGTTGTTGTGGTTGGAGGGTCAGGAGCCCTTCTGAGGGAGTGGCCGGAAACGGAAGTGACCGGAAACGGAAGAAAAAAAGACACGAGGAAAAAAGGACGAGTATTATTCTCTTCATCGCCCCGCTCCGACAAAAGGTGGGATCGACCTGGCGCTGCGTGAAACAGCGGCGTTCCGAAGCCTGTCTGGCGAGAGGAATTACCGGAACGTGTACCGGCCCGGTGGAGACGTCAAGTTGACGTGGGGCCGTGCATCGAACCCGCGTCTGGCCTCGTTCGCGGCACCGTCCAAACAGACGCGTGCGGGTCGCACGATTGGGGCCTAACGCGCCTTGCAAGCGGCGTGGGGTTTGGCTGGCTCTACCGTATCCGCTTCGCGTGGCCACGAGGGGCTGCAGCCTCGGTGCTTGGTACGATACCTGCCCGGTGGAAACACGTCCACCCGGGGTTCGTTCTACCGCCCGAGTGCGGTGACGGCGACCATCATCTTGGTCAGGAGGGGCCCAGAGACATTGTGCGGGACCGAGTCCGAAAGGGTGTCGTGAGTACTCACCGGGACACACGTATATAAGATGGCCATCTTACTCATAGGAAAGTGCTTGTGAATTGGGAATTGTTGATGGTTGTATATGGTTGATTGCTCGGGGAAAATCTCCGTGGTTGTGTCATTGCAATTGTATGGTCATTCCCATTGAAATATATCCTTGAACGTCAGTTGTCTCCTGGGGTGAAATTCATATGGATTGCGTGGCGAAAGCGCTTATTTAATACAGCTTTCTGGCGAAGTTCCTCTCACGGTCCGGGGGTCACCGAGACCAGGTATTCACCGAGGGGACCACGTAACAATAGTTTGGCTCTTTCGGCTGATATTCGCATTACCTCCAGCACCAAAGGTGGATGGAGGTTATGTTTTCACCCCTGTCTGTCTGTCTCTTTGTTACTTGGCAGATTATTAATTTTTTTTGACATGTTGATCACTCCAGTTTGTGTGTTTGTGTGTGTTTGTTTGTCTGTCTGTCCGCTCACTTATACTTGCCTACAGGTCACAATTTTAAGCCGATCATCACAAAACTTCACCAAATATTAAAGTTCGTGGTCCGACAAAATCCTATGTATTTTTGAGGTCAAAAGGTCAACATAGGTCAAAGGTCAACCACTTATTTAAAATTCCTAAAATCCTCAATTTTCATACGATTGACTTGAAATTTGAATAGAATTTACATATCAGCAAAGTGAATTCAACCACCAACTATTTTGTAGATCAACATCGGCCATAAGGTCAACATAGGACAAAAGGTCAACAACCTTTTCCGATTTCTAAAATCCTAAATTTTCATCTGATTGACTTGAAATTTGAATAGTATTTTCATATTAGTTAACTGAATTCAACCAACAACTATTTTTGAGGTCGACATCGGCCAAAGGTCAACCACTTTTCTTCAAAATTCTAAAATCCTCCATTTTCATCCGATTGACTTGAAATTTGAAAATGATTTTCATATCCGCTAACTGAATTCAACCCCATCTATTTCTGAGGTCAACATAGGCAAAAAGGTCAACAACCATCTCAAATTTCTAAAATCCTCAATTTTCATCCGATTGACTTGAAATCTGAATAGGATTTGCATATCAGCTTACTGAAACAAACCACCAATTATTTTTGTGGACTACATAGGCCAAAAGGTCAACATAGGCCAACATTCTAAAATTGTCAATTTTCATCCGATTAACTTAAAATTTGAAGACGATTTTCATATCAGGTCACTGAATTCAACCACAAATTATTTTTATGGTCAAAAGGATGCTCTACTGAGTGCCATTCTACTTTGTTCTGTTTTACCAAGTGTCGCTCTATGAGGGATTTTTCATGTTTTTGTTGTTGCTTGGCAAAAAAAATTTTTTGGGAAAAGTATGTTGATCACTCCGGTTTGTGTGTGTGTTTTTGTTTGTGTGTTTGCCTGTCCACTCACTTACACTTGCCCAAAGGTCACAATTTTAAACCGATCTTCACGAAACTTCACCAAATGGTAGAGTTCGTCGTCCGACTAAATCCTATATATTTTTGAGGTCAAAAGGTCAACAAAGGCCAAAGATCAACCACTTTTTTCAAATTTCTAAAATCCTCAATTTTCATCCGATTGACTTGAAATTTGAATAGGATTTACATATCGGCTAAATTAATTCAACCACCAACTATTTTTGAGATCAGCGTAAGCCAAAAGGTCAACATAGGCAAAGAGTCAAACACTTTTTCGAATTTCTAAAATCCTAAATTTTCATCCGATTGACTTGAAATTTGAATATAATTTACATATCGGCCAACTGAATTCATCCATCAACTATTTTTGAGATCAGCATAGGCCAAAAGGTCAACATAGGCCAAAGGTCAACCACTTTTAATTCAATTTCCTAAAATCCTCAATTTTCATCCGATTGACTTAAACATTGAATGAGATTTACATATCAGTTAACTGAATTCAACCAACAACTATTTTTGAGGTCAACATAGGTCACAAGGTCAAGATAGGCCAAAGGTCAACCACTGTTTTTTAATTTCTAAAATCCTCAATTTTCATCTGATTGACTTCAAATTTGAATAGGATTTTCATGTCAGCTAACTGAATTCAACCACCAACTATTTTTGAGATCAACATAGGTCACAAGGTCAACATAGGCCAACGGTCAACCACTTTTTTCTAATTTCTAAAATCCTCAATATTCATCCGATTGACTTGAAATTTGAAAAGTATTTTCATATCAGCTTACTGAAACCAACCACCAACTATTTTTGAGGTCAACATAGGCCAAAAGGTCAACATAGGCCAAATTTCTGAAATTGTCAATTTTCATCCGATTAACTTAAACTTTGAAGACTATGTGCATATCAGGTCACTGAATTCAACCACTAATTATTTTTGAGGTAAAAAGTATGCTCTACTGAGTGCCATTCTACTTTGTTCTGTTTTGCCAAGTGTCAAGAATTCAACCCCTCATGTTTCATTTGTCTGTTTGTCTGTCCGTTTGTGAACAAGATATCTCAAAAAGTTGTGAACGGATTTGGATGAAATCTGGCAGAGGTGTAGTGTATGTGACAAGGACGAAATGATTAGATTTTGGTGAAGATCCATAATCGGATCCGGCTACTAGAATTTTGTTAAGTAATTCTTCACCATTGAGAGATAGGGCCAAAAACGATACATAGCAGGATATCTCAAAAAGTTAAAAAAGGATTTGGACGAAACATGTTGGACGGGTTGTATTTGTGACAAGGAAGAATCGATTAAATTTTGGTGAAGATCTGGATCCAGATCCAGCTAGTACAATTTTTTTAAAGTGAATCTTCACCATTGAGTGATATGGCCAAAAACGAGGGGTAGATCAGGGTATGAAAGAATGGACCTATGGTGATTCCTGCGATTGATTTTGATTAAATGTGATTCTGTATTATGATTTTCTGGTCTACTCTGAGAAACAAAACGTAAACTGGTCACCAGGCGGAGGTATGCTCTCTAATGAGTGCCGTTCTAGTTACTTCCTCCACCAAAGTTGGATGGAGGTTATGTTTTCACCCATGTCTGTCCGTTTGTTTGTCTGTCCATTTGTGAACAAAATATCTCAAAAAGTTGTGGATGGATTCGAACGAAATTTGGCAGAGATGTAGCGTATGTGACAAGGACGAAATGATTAGATTTTGGTGAAGATCCGGGTACTAGAATTTTTAAAGTGATTCTTCACCATTGAGTGATATGGCCAACCAGGCGGAGGAATGCTCTCTACTGAGTGCAGTTATAGTTTTAAATGCAGTGGTCCTTTATAAGCCTGCAATCCAATTGAGGGAAGCTGGTTGAAAAATTGTATGTATTCGCCGATATGTGTCATTAAGAGTACAATCAAAATTCTGGATTACACACGCAAAAAGGCCATTCGGCCCATCATGCCTGTGTTGCACCAACCCCATTATCCATCACCCATCCTCACACAAGCCAATATCCCCATAATCCTCTATCTCCAATGCATCCACTTATACTTTTCCAATTCCAATTTAAACCTATCCACCTGCTCCCCTGCCACGACCTTTCTGGCGAGACCATTCCGTGCACGAACCACAATCTGAAATGAATACTTGAGATAGTAACATTATTAAAACTAGAACGCCACTCAGTAGAGCGCATACTCCCGCCGTGGGTTTAGTTGGAATAATACGTTTTGTTTAACATCCCCTCTCCCCAAAACAATAAATGAAAAAGAAAGTAGGCCCTAACTGTTACAGAATTAATTTTGATATATCTCGGAATTAGAGGAGAAAAACATCATTTAAGAATAAGAATAAAAGCTTTAATGCAGTAAAACAGAAAAAAAAATTACCAAAATATTTCCAAAAAAAAATCCTGGATCCGGAATAATATCCTGAGCTTCACCAAAAACTAATCAATTCTTCCTTATCCCAAGGGCAATCATCCCACCAACTTTCATCCAAATCCGTTCAGAACTTTTCCAGATATCTTGTTCACGAACACACGAACATACAAACACACACTCACACACACACACACTCACACACACTCACACACACACACACACACACACACACACACACACACACACACACACACACACACACACACACACACACACACACACACGATCTAATGCGTTACTCCCTGGCGGGAGTAATAAACCTGAAAATCGCAGAGCCAGAACCATAATTATTTATTTGGTCTGAGAAGCCCATGCGATGTTTCTTCTTCTTCACCCAGTCACAACCCTAGGTGAATATGCGATCTTTTAAAAAAAAAGTTGGAATTTTGCCAAATCTGTTTTATTCGTTTGTTAATATACCTCAGCCATTGACAAATCTGAAACTAAGTCTTTATAAGTTCATCAAATACTGACACCGCGAATGACATTCGCTGAGCTAAATGTTGATATCTCTTCTGAGGTAAAAAGAAAAAAAAGAAAAAAGTTTTAAAGCATTATACGTATCAAACGATACATTTTATTAAACGGGGAAACCTAATACACACTTTGGTGGTTTTAAAATGACAGAATATGTCTTTATTAGAAAAAAAAAATGAACATTGAAGACGACGCTGCTAAAAAAAATACACTGCTCTAATGCATAACCACGAGTTTAAACTACATTTACAACAAATATGAAAACTATTTTCATATCACAATGTTAAATATAGAATATATAGAAGATAATGTTGAAAAAAAATGAGCCCTATCTTCCAATGGTAAAAAAAATCCTTCAAAAAATTCCTGGATCGGGAATAATATCCTGAGCTTCACCAAAAACCAATCAATTCTTCCTTATCCCAAGGGCAATCATCCCACCAACTTTCATCCAAATATGTTCAGAACTTTTCCAGATATCTTGTTCACAAACACACGAACACACACACACGGACACGAGTGAATGCATTACTCCCTGGCGGGAGTAACAAGAGGGAGAACTGCTTTGCAATACATGCCCCCTACCGGTCCCAATGAATTTTCTTATTCCAAGGAAAAAGGAAATAACTCAGTGAGAAATTGGCGAAACGCCCCGAAACTCCAACTTTTTCTGTAACATATCATAATAAAGCCATGTACCAAGTTTCAGTTGAATATGTTAAAGGGTATGGGAAAAAAAGAGCAGAAAACCCCAAATGGGACGGACAGATGGATGGACGGACGGTCAGACAGACAGAGAGCAACTTACAGTCCCCTCCGGTAGGGGGACTAATAATAGCATGACTTTGGTCATTTAGAGTCTCAAGGCTGGTCGAGGAGCTTGCACATACTGTACTGTATATCACAGGCAGGTAAGTACAATAGGAGACATCACTGTACTTTTACATGAATCACCGGACATTAGTAGACAATGTACAACTGAACATGGCATAGGAAGTCTGTGCAATTGGAATTGCAGCATCATGAGCCAAGTGCTCAGATAGAAATAGAAAATAGAACTGGATAAAATTTTAACTATTCTTTGTTTTAATTATTAGATGTGTATGAACATTAGTGCAATATGGATTTATGATGTTTTAATGTGTGAATGTCGAGGTTCATATACGAGGTTCCGAAACAAAGGAATGAGAGGGGTTTTTTGATTCGTCCATGCAATTTGAATTTCAGATTTGACCCAAAGCTGCCAAAGTATGAGCAACTGTGTTTGTCTAACACTGCACAAGAGAGTTGAACATGCACCGGAATTAATTCCTTCATATGATACATATTGCATCATATATGGGGTACAGGTGTGCTGCGTATAATTTACCTGAATTTTCTATGTTGCTTCTATATTGCATGCAACATGAGATGGGCAGAGCACAGCAAACATACGCGTTATGAACTCCACTGCAACTGTAGATGCAGTCTGCTAGAACTCCATTATTGTCATATTAGCAACCACCTCGAATAACCTCCTATAGCCATGGAATGGGATTGAGTAATCAATAGCCCATGAAGTATTGTAATCGACTGTGAACACTTAATGAAAAAGCATCAGCACTGACTGCCCAAGCATTTTCAGGTCCAGGTTCGAACTTGCAGCTTTCAAAGTGACAACATTAACCACACAGTGTGTTATAGGTGTGCCCTGGCATCCACCGCCCCAGCCTTTAAGTCGGCTGTCCTATATATCGGCACTTTGCTGAAAGAGATAAAACCTTGGTACATTTGGCTATCGTGTTATTAAATTTCACAAACAAGAATATCAAAGGCATGACAATTAATTTCTTTTCAAGCTAAATAATTTATATCAAGTATATTTTGTTAAATATTAAAATTAAATAATGAAGAGAAACAAGTGTGAACTTTACAATGACAGCTATATTGGTAATGACAAAATGAGGGAAATAGTAGTAGTAGTAGTAGTAGTAGTAGTAGTAGTAGTAGTAGTAGTAGTAGTAGTAGTAGTAATAGTAGTAGTAGTAGTAGTGGTAGCATTAGTAGTAGGAATAGTAGTAGTAGTTGTAGTAGTAGGAATAGTAGTACTAGTAGGAATGGTAGTAGTAGTAGTAGTAGTAGTAGTAGTGTACTTGTACAATGTGTCAAGTCTTCTGCCATGTCGTCTCTCAAGGATGACTTGGCATAATCTTCTGGCGCAGAGGAACGCTCCTTTGGCTCTGATGCGGCGGACGTTGCTTCACCTGTGGGAATGGATGCCTCCTCCTCAGTTGGTATAGGAGATCCAACCTTTTGGGGTGGTAAAATAGAGATGTGCTCAACTATTCCCCTTTCTGCGCCAACAGTGAGTGAACTGACATCACCTGAGATGTCGGTCAGTGCCAGCAACTTTATTGATGCTTGTGTGTCTGGTTCCCTCTCTCTGTCTGTCCCACCGATGAATGCTACTTCAGAATCCTTTGAAACTTCGGTGTTAATCCTTCGGTTCAGAACTGCTCTTGTAGATGTTTCAATCCCTGGTTTATTTTGAAGCTTCGTTGCAGTTGTTATTATTGGATGCATTTTCTCAGGAGCCAACATCACAGTATCGTTTGGCCCTGTCAAGTCAGATACCTCTAGGTTGTTTGTCTTTACCGTGCTGGGTTTACTACCTGACGGTCTCCCTTCCTGTTCATTCTTCAAACTGTCTTTGGGTGGATCTGAGAGAGAAGACTCTCCATATCCTGTCGTTTGATGAATAGTTTCCTATTCATATTCATATATAGAACAGTAGTAGTAGTAGTAGTAGTAGTAGTAGTAGTAGGAATAGTAGTAGTAGTGGTAGCATTAGTAGTAGGAATAATGGTAGTAGTTGTAGTAGTAGGAATAGTAGTACTAGTAGGAATGGTAGTAGTAGTAGTAGTAGTAGTAGTAGTAGTAGTAGGAATAGTAGTAGTAGTAGTGGTAGCATTAGTAGTAGGAATAGTGGTAGTAGTTGTAGTAGTAGGAATAGTAGTACTAGTAGGAATGGTAGTAGTAGTAGTAGTAGTAGTAGTAGTAGTAGTAGTAGTAGTAGTAGTAGTAGTAGGAATAGTAGTAGTAGTAGGAATAGTAGTAGTAGTAGTGGTAGCATTAGTAGTAGGAATAGTTGTAGTAGTAGGAATAGTAGTACTAGTAGGAATGGTAGTAGTAGTAGTAGTAGTAGTAGGAATAGTAGTAGTAGTGGTAGTAGTAGTAATAGTAGTAGTAGGAATAGTCGTAGTTAGTAGGAATAGTAGTAGTAGTAGGAATAGTAGTAGTAGTAGTAGGAATAATAGTAGTAGTAGGAATAGTAGTAGTAGTTGTGGTAGGAATAGTTGTTGTAGGAGTAGTAGTACTAGTAGTATTAGTAGAAGTGGCAGTACGTACTACTAAAACCAGTTCCTTCACCTTTGATCCGTGACCTTTCTCAAACTCAATTCTGCTGCACGCTGATCTGATCCTTTGCTTTCCATGATCAGTTCTTATAAAAATCCAACCTCAGATAATGGGACTTGGGGACCACCACCAGGTTTGATCTCTTCTTCCATGGTTTCAGGTCTAGGTGGCACTATGGATACAATAGTTTCCTAAATCATGCATATTTCTGAAATGTGTAAATCTATTTTCTTCCATCTGCACGATATTGTCCAAATCCAATAATGCTTAATCAGTTTGTGCTCTCACAACATAGATTACACAAAATCACTATTAGCAGGATTTCCAACATCATCTCTCAAGCCCATGCAACTCATCTGCACAAAAAAGGAACCTGTCTGTCTGTCCATGTTTTGTATCTCCTCTCTCACTTCTTTGCCCATTGTCACCAATGTCCGTAGACATAATTAACAGTGTTTTGCAATCATGCTTATACCATCAAAATTTACTTTCAACTCCTCCTTTTATCCCATTCAGTCCAGTCGAAAGTAAACTTTACTCAAAATTTTCAACATACCGTATGACGTAACAGCGTTCCTGTCAGCGGATCTTCTGCCACCATTCCAAGATGGGATTGCTGTAGTTGTTGTACAGTATTTCTTTCCCGTCTTATCAAATCCCATACCATTCCATCACACGTCCTTGACTGGTATATCTGCTAGTTGAGAATACGGCTACCAGACGCAGTAAAAGCTCTTAAATTAGATCACTCTAATCCTCAAAACACTTCACTGGCTCTCAACACACCAATGGAGAAATTTTAAATTTTTGTTCATAACAATTAAAATGAGAAATAAATTGGCCCCTGCTTACATTTCTGACTTAATCACGCTTTACATGACTGAAACAATATAAAGTCTTACAATGGGGAATCTCCTGGTACTTCCTTACACACACAGGCAAGGCCTTCGGATCAGTGAGAGTGCCGTCCATCAGATGGGACATTAGTATATGGGGACCCGTCTGCCAGCATTGATTGCAGGATGACAATAAGAAAGACACCATGGCATCCCATGGTGGCAATCATCGCCAGCACCCTTGCCAAATGCCTGTCCTAATTATTATTGACAGAAAAAGGCAATGACAAAACACCCAGTGTTTTTTCTTCACCAGAAACCTGCTTTGGCATTGCCAAACACACTTAAAGTTAGGTATACCGGTATTACACTAATCCAATCCAACATTCGAACCTTGCAGGAACCAAAGCAACTACACTTTGCATGTCCTTCTCTTTCATCCAGAGGAAGGTTGAGGGCCATGTTTGGATTTAAAAAAATTAACCCCAGATGAAACCAGATAGTTGGCCTTCAGGCCTCGATTGGGTATTGTGCTTATACACTGCCTCGGTTTTTTCCCAGGAGCGATCAAATAATATGAATTGTGAAGTTTGTATGGTGAGGTTCTAGTGATTTGTTGTCAACACCACACATTTTATTATTATAGTGTTTACATGTGCGCATGTTATTAAAAAGATTGCTTTACGCAGGTTTAATATAACATCTCCATGTTCAGGCCTCGAGTGAGTATGTTGCTTATCCACTGCCTGAATTTTTCCCAGGAGTGACCGAGTAATACATTTTGTGAAGATTGTATTTGTGATACATGGTTTGCAGTGAAATGAAAATTTTATTGCAAAGCATTAAATAAGCATATTTTAAAAATAAAATTAATAAAAAGAAGTTAAACGAAGGGAATGGAAAGCAGTCCAAATGCTTTCCAATATATGTGTATATATGTATCAAAAACCCCAAAAGTTGCTTGAAACACAAAAAGTCAACATATATGGATATATATATATATATATATATACATATATATATATATATATATATATATATACATACATACATATATATATATATTTATATATATATATTTATATATATACTGTATATATATATATATATATTCCCAACATATATGGAAAATTCATTGTTGTGAATTTTGGGTAGGTGTATATAGATTTAGGTAGATCTGCATAGGTAGGTGCTCAACTGTCGTGATAGGGAATCTTGATGTCATAAGTTCTGTAGCCCGAATGTCGGATTAAGCTTGTGTCTTCGTCCCCACCACGAGGGGGCAGGGCTTGTTAACTAGCGTAGGGATTATGCTAATTCCATTGTACGTCGTCCCCTCTGTGATCATTCCGGTGTCCCGTATAGCAATGCACTAATAGACAGTAGATAGATCCATTAGTGCACACACTGATTAAATCCCCCTCCGCCACAAGATGATAAAACTGACCGGAAGAGCAGACAGCAAGTGGCCGCGCAGTGGTACACCATGGCGATGAAACATCGATCAGGCAAGCTGAAGCCACGCCCACCTCGGGATGAATTGACACCATGGTGCAAAGCGCTCGGCCAATGGGAAGAACGGATGCGAGAAGAACATTCGAAAGGTCGAGAAGCGAGGCGGGGATTGGAGAAAAAGAGGGCTTACGTCACGAGGCGATTGACAAACCGACAATCGAGCCGACTTCTTCTCTTCTCGTCCCTGGATCCATCCTTCCCGGACCTCCTTGCCTTTCTCTCCCATTTGGACCTCTTCCCTTGCGATCCGCAAATTGCCTGCTTTACGACGGACGTTGGAGAAACGTTGGAGCGCCATTGATTCTCCTTCCTGGTGTTCACGTACGAGCAAGGCTTTCCGCTGAGCGGGCAAGACCGGCGCGAGCGAGGCGCTCAGTGAGGCCGGACGGAGCATGAACGGGAAAGGAATAAAGCCGACTTCCCGCCAACATCGGAGCCGTGGTCGGACGACGAGCTCAGAAGCCGACGATTCCTGACGGACGCTACATCACCAGACAGATAAGCTCGCATCACACAAACACGTTTTCTTTCAAATTATCCTCCCCATTTGTCGTGTAGTTGAAGTCCGTGTGGGAGCGCGTGTAGGAGCGTGTGGGAGCTGTGGGAGCTGTGGGAGCATGTGGGAGCGTGTGGGAGCCTGATAGGGGGTTAATTTTTACCGGCGCGTCCATTGTTCTCGTGTTCCGTCAAATAAACGTGTTCTTTTTGTACATAAGTCCGTTTTCGTTCATGAGTTAATTTACACAGGGTGAAGATGCTGGCGCATGCGGACCGTGAGGTAAATCTCACCGCTTCTTCTTCCTCTTTTCTCCCTCCTCCTGCGCGTGTATAGCAAATCCGCCATTGATTGTCGCCTCATTAAGTTCGATTGCCATTCGCGATTTCCCCGGTCTTAACCGAGGGGGAGTCACACCACAATATATATATTGTCCTGTGGACGACTCTATTAAGACAGAGCATCCACGGATGGAATCAAGCTTAACGAGGCAACGATCAATGGCGGATTTCCTATACACGCATGGGTGGAAGGCAGGAAGAAGAAGCTGGAAGCTTTTACCTGACACGATCTCGCCGGCAGCTCCTATCCTGTAGGAAATGAACTCAAACGGGAAACGGCTTTATGTACAATGAAAATAAATGAGGCTTTATTGCCACGGATGCCAATAACAATGAAACGCGCCGGTAACTAAATATGGTTCCTAAATCGAGACGTCCCCACACCTCACTTCAAATACACGGACGAAGGAATATTCAAATAAAAGAATTGTTGTGTTGTGTTTTGTGGTGCGTCTTATCTGTCTGGATGTGTGATGTCGGTCAGGCTCCATCCGGCTCCGATGTTGGCAGGAAGCAGGCCTCCGTCCGCCTCGTTCGCGCTTTGCTCGGCCCCGAGCCACCCGCTTGCCCCGGTCTCGTCTGCTCAGCGGCATGCCTCGCTCACCCGCTCATCTTTCGCACGTGAGGTCCCGTTTGCTCATAGCACCAAGCCTCGCTCGTACGATCCCACCAGGAGAGGATGATCGTCGGCGCCCCAACGTCTCTCCAACGTCCACCACGCGAAAGTCCAAATGGGAACAAGAAGCAATGGCAGAAGGGAGGTCCACATGGGGAGGAAGCCAAAACGAGAAGGGCAACGCAAAGGGACAGTCCAGAGCAAGAGGGCAAAAATAACGAGAGAAAATGCCGGCGAGCGAGAGGTTTTACTCGCCGTCACGTGATGTCAGCCCTGCTTTCCTCCAACCAGCGCGGTGGCCCTTGACTTCTCGAATCTTCTCATCGCGTTGGTGTCCTCTTATTGGCCGAGTGCATTTTGCACTTCGTGTCATGCCACCCGTCGGTGGCCAATCAGTCTGACACTTCCTTCCACCTTCCTTCCACCAATCATTGGCCACCTGGTGATGTGGCTGGCTGAGGCCCCATCGGTGATGCCCCAATCTGGTTTCCTGCCTGTTCTTCCTGTAAGTCTTATTGTGGCGGAGGGGAATTAATTAATGTGTGCAGCTAAGGGCCTAGCTAAGTGTCTATGGTTCGGTGCCAAAAGGGACAACGGGATAGTGACAGGGAGGATGACATACAAGGGAATTTTACCCATAATCCCTGAACTAATTAGCATGCCCCGCCCCCTCGTAACAGGGACAAATATCCAACTTATCCGACATCCAAGCTACAGGTCCCTGACTTACTGTACATCAAGATGGTTCTTCTATCACAATCATCGGAGCACCTGCCTATGCAGATCTACCTGGATCTAGATATTCCCCCTATCCCAAATTCATAACAATATATAATATATTTTATATATATATATATATATATATATATATATATATATATATATATATATATATATATATATATATATATATATATATATATATATATATATATATATATATATATAATATAATTGAAGAATGCATTGAAGAAATGCAGAAAGAAATGCATTGAAGATGAATTCAAATACAATTTTATAAACAGGAATCAAATTACTGCGAGGGGCTAAGTGTGAAAAAATTCTGACTCAATGCGGGGCTCGAACCATGGACCTCCGTTGATTACGCGTCAACAGCCCACTGCGCTATTGAGCCAGCCGCAATCTCCTCAGAATTGTATAATTAGTATACATATATATGTATAATTATTACCCCAACATGTCATTCAATTAACACAATCATTGAAATCGACCATTTCTTCAAAATGCAGATCAAATATGATCTTCAGTTTCTCCTTTATGAGACGTCTCTTCAGACCACCATCACAGAGCATTATGAATAAAGGTGCAAGACCCCTGGTCACATGCAATTCCAAATTCCCATCAACATCAGACTTTATCTTCAGCCTTTTCATTTATGATAAAAAGATGTAAAAGGAAAAACATTACTCAGAGATAGATTATACATTTTCTTTGTGATATGACCAAATTAAACGTTTAGGGCAAGTCATCACATCAAACAAAACTCAGCTACATGCATTTGTAGTGTAACCATGATTCATCAACCAGCCAAGCGAACTGTAATCAACCAAAGGCAAACAAAATATTCAAAAAGACGGATAAATAAGGAAAAGAGCAAAATATAATGCATTCAACAACACTCATATATCTGTTGCGATGTATAGTATTAATACCCATAAGTGAAATAACCAATCACATGGAGGGAATCATGAAACAGGACAACCCCCAAACCAAAATTAATCAAATCAGTCCAGGAAGAGATTTCCAAAAACCAGTCCGCCAAAATGTGATGAGTCATCCGAAGAGCTAACCCCCTTGGTCTGGATAGCACAAAAGGCGTTGGCGACCTATAAACTAGTCAAAGAGTGGAATGCTTTATGAGGAGTGGAAGAAAGTTGTGAAATTTCCAAACATGCCATCATAATGACAGCCGCTGTCAAATTAGTCAGAGTTTTCAAGGAGGTGGTGAAGTGGAGACCCCACAAAGCAAGTGGCAGGTTCAAACAAGGATCAGGCTCAACTCAAATGAGGAATATTTTGTCAGCGATCGTGCTTAAGGGCAATTGTGAGTTATTTCCACTGTCCTGCCAAAGAGTCGTGGCACCAGATCATGAAAGTGCCCTCAAGTTTCAGACGAGCAGGTGAGACGCTGATGCTGGGCTTTTTTTTTTTTTTACTGCATGTGTCGTTCAGCCACCCCAGAGACAATGCCCAGTTCACAAGCTGTGCCCTCAATGTCTGTAGCATGATTGTTTCCCCACAGACAGCCTGTCAGACTGTCAAACAACACACGAAATGCCTTATGTGCTGGGGGCAGTTATTCCTACCCCATTACACCAATTCTAACCTAATGCCCTCCCACCATCCACATCCTACCCCCCCCCCCCTTTCTCCCATTTCCCCAAACCATACTGCACACAACACCGCACGACACGTGACAAAACGCAACCCCCTGTGAGATGATTCTCTCATAGCAATAGCGTAATATTATATTTGTTCATGTGCGACAATATTTTTTGGCGGAGATCGGTTGACAAGGTGCCGTTGAATCGCAGCAGTTTTTTTTTTTTGTTTTTTTTGGGATACAAGATCGAGGCTCGTGTAAGAGCTAACATTAATGACAAAAAAACAATCGGACACATAAAACATAAGATAAAGGGAGCAGGAGACAAGATGGGGAGGGAGGAGGAAGCACACAAGTACAACATTTGAGAGCAGGGACATCAGGAGATCTGTGGGAGGGAGAGGGCTTGGGGGGAGGAGGCATGGGAAGGGGAGTGGGAGGTGGGAGAGGTATAAAACACATGGACATAGCTAGGACTTCCAGGAAAGAAGTCGGTATTTCAGAAAAGTGGACCTGGGGTGAATTAACAGGGGTAGAAAAGATCAAGGTTTAATTACATTTCAATCGCTTTTTTTTTTCAATACTTTTAAATTTTTCAATTTTCAGTTTTATTTCAATCGTTTAATTTTTTCAATCGTTTCAAATCGTTACGTTTCAATCCCCGGCGAGTTTAATGAGACTACAGCTTTGAGGAATACTTCAAGTTAACCAGCGGCAACAACTCTGGCACACTCCAATTTACTCAGTGCCAAGTAGAAATAAAATATTTGCTTTATGCAAAACATCATTCGCCTTCATTAATAGAACTGGTTTGACCGCCAGATTAATGAGCTTTTAGAAATTAATTAGAACGTTCAGCAGCCACCCCCTCTTCCCCCTTTTGAATCCCGTTAATTAGTCGCTATTTACATTCCTGTCTTTTCTTTCCAAGGTGTTGACAACCTACAGTGTCATTAACTTCAGCGGTGAGTATGAATATGAAATTGATTTAATTCTCTTGGTTTTGTTCTTGTTAACAGAACCATTTCCCCTGCTGCTAACGAATGTTTCAGAATTGATGCATTAGCGCTAAATAAGTTTTGTCAAGTCCTGAACCACATGGAAAGATCAAGAAAAATGAAAAAAATTAACTGTCTGTTATTATGCAAATTGCTTTTCGCACCGCACTTCCTGATCCCCTACTAACTCAGGTAAGGACACTGCTGATTTATTGCTTTAATTGGAATGACTTTAGTTTGCCTGTTAAACATGTAGAATTCCTCTTGGCTCTCCCCAAAAAAGTGCACATTCCTCAAGAGTGCAGACAAGGGTTCTATATTGTACAAGGGTTCGATATAGTTCTTCTTCTTCTATTTTGTCAGCGAAGAAGACTGCAATGGTGCCTGAAGAGTCATAATTAGAGAGTCCATTGAAATTTTAGAAAATATTTTGTCTATGGTGATCTAAGGCTCAATTTTGGGTTTACTTTGTGCATTCATTCATGCATGCCTGCTAGGGATGAGGAGGAGAGTGTCGCTGAAGCTGAAGGGAAAGGTGTATGCTGCATGTGTGAGAAGTGTTATGATTTATGGGAGCGAGACATGGGTAATGAACGTAGAGCAGCAACGAAGGCTGGAAAGGGTGGAAATGCGAATGGTTCGATGGATGTGCGGAGTATCGTTGAGAGAGAGGAAGACAAATGATGACTTGCGAAAGATGATGGGAATATTGCCTGTGATTGATGCTGTGACGAGGAACAGATTGAGATGGTTTGGTCATGTATTGAGGAAGGATGAAAGTGACTGGTTGAGAAGAGTGATGGAAGTTAATGTAGAAGGAAGTAGAGGACGGGGAAGACCGAGAAAGACTTGGCTAAAGATGGTGGAAGAAGAAATGCGGGCAAGGGGGTTAACAAGGAGAGATGCAGAAAATAGGGCAAAATGGAGAAGATTGTCATGGGGACCGCAAGGCTAACCCCCGCTCTAGCAGGGAACATGGCCTTAAAATGCATGTTGTTGTTGTGTTGTATACAATTCATGCTAGCCTGGTGTTGGGCTAGCGGCTAGGGTGCCAGCTTAGGATCCTAGGATCCTGGGTTCGAATCCCGGTCGATCGCTGAATTAACTGCCAGGGGGTTAACTCAGCCTGTCATCCTTCCGAGGTCGGCAAATTGAGTACCAGTTCACTGGTAATTCCCTGTTTGTCGTAAAAAGGTGACAAAAAGGGTTGGCGGCAGGAAGGGCATCCGGCCGTAAAACATTGCTTCAAAAAGGGTACCGAAAAAACAACAACAACCACGGTCCCCGAAAAAGGCCAACCCCCGCTTTGCGGGGAAAAATGGCCTCTAAAGGTGGTTTTTTATACAATCTCATGCAGGACATGTTAGGTATAGAGACAGTTTACTTCTACATTAATGACAAGGACGTTAGCAAACAATGGACAAATACCTCCTATTTATGGGATTATGGGTGTTGAAGTTACATCCTCCAAAATCAATGAACCAGATTGGTTCAGATGGTAACGAACATTCAATATGTAACGAACAGATGGTAACGAACCAGAGCCCATTTATTAATTATGTCTTGATGTAAAATTCGAGGTGAAATATATTTATTTTTAACATTCTGATTATTCTTGATGAAGATAAAGACATTTTGCAATTGGGATTACAACGGTATGCAATGTGATGCAACAAGTAAAGTTTGTACAGTAGATTAATTTTGCAATGAGAATGACATGATATGTGTTCAGGCTTTGTGCGAATGCCTTAGGAGGTCTGGCGACAGAAACATCCCGTGTTGCAACTTGATTGCAACATCCGTTCAGGTCATGTGCGTAGTCACAATATTTGACATTGATAAGTGACAATATGTTGCATGGCTGGATGAATGACATTTCATGTTTGAATCTACATTGCGACTATATGTTACTGATTAAGCAATGATAGTTGGCAACGCTCACCAGTCATAATCATTGATGTGGATGTAGACTATCTTACAAAAAAAACTAAACTAAAGGGAAAGCAAAATTCAAATTAACCCTTATAACTTACAAATACATATTGTCCCACAATGCAAAGCAGTTTGTGTTTCAACAGGGCATGTGGCAAGTATTGCAACTCGGTGGTTGTCAAATGGCCACCAGGTAAAGAGCTGACTGACCTTCAATATGGAATGCTTACTTGGTACCAGAGGTTCACGATATTTCCATCAACATTGGACCTTCTTAGTCATCTGTGAGGAATGTCCTTAGGAAATGGAAGACAACATATCATGGCAATGGCGAACATTTTGCTACCTCGGAGACATGCTGAATGGAGAAGGTGGATCAGACTCGGCAACGGTTGCTAGAGTGAGATGTGCATGGAAGAAGTTTCGGGAACTGAGTGGCGTGCTGATGAGGAGGGGAGTGTCGTTGAAGCTGAAGGGAAAGGTGTATGCTGCATGCGTGAGAAGTGTTATGATTTATGGGAGCGAGACATGGGTAATGAACGTAGAGCAGCAACGAAGGCCGGAAAGGCTGGAAATGCGAATGGTTCGGTGGATGTGCAGAGTATCGTTGAGAGAGAGGAAGACAAATGATGAATTGCGAAAGATGTTGGGAATAGAGCCTGTGATTGATGCTGTGAAGAGGAACAGGTTGAGATGGTTTGGTCATGTGTTGAGGAAGGATGAAGTGACTGGTTGAGAGAGTGATGGAAATGAATGTAGAAGGAAGTAGAGGACGGGGAAGACCGAGAAAGACTTGGCTAAAGATGGTGGAAGAAGAAATGCGGGCAAGGGGGTTAACAAGGAGAGATGCAGAAAATAGGGCAAAATGGAGAAGATTGTCATGGGGACCGCAAGGCTAACCCCCACTCTTGCAGGGAAAATGGCCTTAAAATGCATGTTGTTGTTGTTGTTGTTATCGGGTTTAGAATAACCTTCAATATGGAATGGTGCAATATCATCCCTGATCCTACCAATATTTGGTATAAAATGAGAGTGACAAGGTCTCAGCTGTTCTTCTTGCGAAAAACCGAGCAATATCCAATCTATATACGTATATATAAGCGAAATGTCCGTTTGTTTGTTGTTACTTTCAAAACTGAAGATTTTTCAAGTATATTGGTCGGTTGCGTTTGTTATTCTGTCTGTCTGTTTGTCTGTTTGTCACCGGCCTACAGGTCACAATTCTAAAAAGACCGTCATTCAAACTTCACCGAGTTGTAGAGGTAGCCACAATTGAGAAGCCTATTGATTTTGAGGTCAAAGGTCATCTGGAGGTCAAATTTCTAAAATTGCTATTTTAAATCCGATTGACTTGAAAATTGAAGAGCATTTGTATATTTAGTCACTAAATTGGAAAACCAACTATTTTGAGGTCAAAAGGTCAAAGGTCAACTCAAGATCAAACTTCCAAAATCATAAATTTTCATATGAAAAAACCGTCAATTTTCATCCAATTGACTTGGAAATTGAACAGCATTTGCATATTGTCTCACTGCATTGGGAAACCAACTATTCGAGGTCAAAAGGTTAAAGGTCAACTCAAGGTCAAACTTCCAAAATCATCACTTTTGATCTGAAAAACCATTAATTTTCATCCGATTGACTTCAAAATTGAACAGCATTTGCATAGAGCCTCGCTGAATTGGGAAACAAACTATTCGAGGTCAAAAGGTCAAAGGTCAACTCAAGGTCAAACTTCCAAAATCATCACTTTTGATCTGAAAAACCATTAATTTTCATCCGATTGACTTCAAAATTGAACAGCATTTGCATAGTGCCTCGCTGAATTGGGAAACAAACTATTTTTGAGGTCAAACGTCAACTCTAGGTCAAAATTCTAAAATCATCAATTTTCATCAAAAATCATCACTTTTCATTCTATTGACCCGAGCTTAGATGAAGATCGTCAATTTTGATCTTGATTAAATGGACAATTTGCTGGATCAATTGCAACCTTTTTTCGGGGGATGGAAGGGGGGTGGATTTTGCAAGTATCGTGCTCTGCATGACGTCTTCTTGTTTGTGAACCTACTCCTCTGAGCTCACAAGGTTAATAGCCACAAAACCTTATAGGATAACATATTTTACCACCCTGCACCTAAATAGGGGTTTAAAACAGTTATTTTCTCACATTTCATAATTTATAGACATCCAAGCTGCCACCTGTCGCCATGATCTCCAAGGGTTGATCCACGTAATCAAAGCTTTATAAAAGCCCAATCTTTATCGGATTCAAACGTGGATACCAATATAGTTAGTGATATTGTGAATTCCGATCGTCAAATATATTATCAGATGTGAAAAACAACTCTTAATTATGGCGCTACCATGATCGGTAAGTTCGGCAAAGAATGAGTCACGTGATCTCTGAAATTCACTAATTATTCAAAAACCGAAAATAGTACAAAGCTAACCTATACATACACTACTGGTCAAAAGTTTTAGAACACCTCAATTTTTCTAGTTTTTATTGAAATTTACGCAGTTTAATGTCTCAATCAATTCAATATACTCTGAAATTAAGCATAGAACAAATAAACAATTGGAGATAAAAAAGAAATCATAGAATCATTTTGTTTATCAAAATGTAATTTATATTTTTGACACAGCAAAGTAGCCACCTTTTGCAGATATAACCGCCGAACACAATCGTGCCATTCTTTCTACAATGGAAATCAAATATTGTTCGGGAAGTTCTTCCCAACACTGTTGCAGACGTTCCCACAAATGTGTTGCACTTGTAGGTTGCTTTGCTTTCACCCTTCTGTCCAGTTCATCCCAACCCAGCTCGATGGGGTTTAAGTCTGGAGACTGTGCTGGCCATTCCATGATTTGAAGCCCACCGTCTTGTTCTTTTCCTCGAAGGTAGTTTTGACATAGCATGGAGGTGTGTTTAGGGTCATTATCTTGCTGTAGGATGAACCCCTGACCAATTAGGCGGATACCAGAGGGTATTGCATGGCGCTGCAAAATGCTGTTGTAGCCCTTTTGGTTCAGGGTGCCAGTCACTCTGTGCAAGTCGTCGACTCTGGATCCAGCAAAAGAGCCCCAGACCATCATGCTTCCGCCTCCATATTTGACAGTTGGTGTGACACACTGAGGAACCATCCTTTCGCCTATAGTACATGGGCTTATGTATATTTGTGGACCGTTTTGCTAGATTCTTGGCAACTAGGCTTAAATCACTCTAAATAGCATATAAAATAAAAAAATTGCTGTTGCCAAATTTTCACGACATCTTCATGGCGGCCATCTTGGATTTCAAGATGGCCACCATTTCGGACCTATTTTGCCTTATATCTCACTTATTAATCAAGGTATCAGCACAAGAATAGTGTCCTTACCCACATTTTCGGGGTCTCGGAAGACAATGGTAATAATCAAATTTCAGCTGGATGGCCAACATCTTTATAATTTCAAGATGGCCACCATTTTTTAATCTAGTTTTGCCCAAACTCCAGGTCAAAGCCATACTTTAAAAGGTTTTCATGTATATCAGGTTTAAATATAAATGTCCTGGTATTGAATCTATTTACTTTTACTCACAGGTACTTACATTTTTAGATAATGGTTAGGATTGGATTGGGAGGGGTGGATAGGAGGTGGGGGGACAGGGGAGTTCTTCTGCCAGATCCACACCCAAATATTATCTAAAGAATCAAGTCAAATATTATTCCTGAAACTGTGTTGGATGACTTTTTAACAATCTTTATTCTTTTCAGATGTGCAGCAGACGACCTTGAGAAGTTGCATTCTTGGATAACTGTGGAGGAAGAACGACTGCCGGCATCATGACCACGCCAGAGGAACCTGCTGCTAAAAAGAAGCCCATTGACTTCAGTCTTTGTTTGCTATGCCAAGGGAAGAAATACATAAAAAGGAAAGTGCTTGAGCCTTTAAGCACACCACAGGCAGATACATATGAGACATTTTTCGAAATCTCACCAAACGAGATACATACAGGAATCCGACATATGTGGCCATAAATCAAAGACTGCAAGGCTTATCCGCTGGTGATCTGATGTCAAGAAAAGCATTATGGCATCGGAGCTGTTACGGTATGCTGACACATATACAGCATATTGAACGTGATAAAGGACGATATGAACAAGCCACAAGTCAAATGGACACTCGTGTTCTGGCCGGAGGTAAGAAACGAGGAAGACCATCAACAACTCCTATTCCAGAGGAAGCCTCCTGTTCAGCACCAGCAGAAAGGCAGACACGGTCGACAGTACCATCATTCTGCCGGAATATGTGCTTTTTCTGTCGGACTGTGAAACAGGACAAAAAGACCGGGACAGAAGAGATACGCTGTGAGTGTAGAAGCAAAGATATTGGTAGGTCAGTTAAACAGATTGTGGAAAACAGTGACAACAGTGTCTGGAAACTCAACCTTGCGGACTTTCTCGTTGAGGGAGATTTTCTTGCAAGGGACATAACCTACCATAAGAGCTGTTTGACCTCCAACTGGAGTCGCTACGTGCAAATGCCACAGCGCAAAAATTGTGCAGGTGACCAAAGTGGTGATGGGGACTTAGGACAGAGAGAGAGATTTGTATCAGCTGAAATTGAGTTCTTCGCTGAATTACAGGATTGCATCGATGATGGACAGTTTGTCTCAACACCTGAGGCTGATGAGGTCTACAGTAACATGATGCTGGACTATGGTATTCAGAATCACAGCATCACCAGGGGCAGGCTGTTACAGAAGATCCGTGAGAACATTTGTTGTGATATTACCGATGGTCAAGGCCAAAAACCTTCTGTCATTCATGGCAAAAAGGCAAGAAGGACAGCAATAGATGCTGCAATTGAGGTGATTCCTAAAGCTGTGGAGGAAGGAATTCTTAATGCAGAGAAATTCGGACAGGAGGCTTACAGTGCATTTGTAGAAAAGAGAATAAAGGGAAACCAAAACCTGTGGTCGACAATGACCAAATTGAAATTGCCATCTTGGAATTCGGTTGGCAAAGACCTGTTGGTGAAAACTGGTAGTGAGGTAGTGGCACTGAAAGTGTCGACATCCCTGTTTGCTCGACTACTAGTCATTGCAAGGTCATCGAGGGAAGCAGTGGATCTAGAGGAAGTGGTAGGGGCACATGAACTGTCCAATACCAATAGAACTCTTCTCCAGCCAAATGGAATGGTCCACCCCACCACCGACAAGAGCAAGATCATATCACTCCTGGAGGGTCTTGTGAAATCCAGTGATGACACAAACTCAAGTGACCATGCTGAAGAACTTGCAGAACACCCTGAGAATGTGCAAGAAAGACCCAGGACATGCTTAATTGTTGATGGAATGGCGCTATTGCAAGAATGAATGAGTGTCAAGAAATTTCAGAACTGCAAGGAGCTAGGCACAGCGTATGTACAGCTAGCCGAATGCAGAGGACGTGCTTATGAGCAGCTTCGGGTTGTGTTTGACAATTACACAATTGATGCATCATTGAAGGAAGGAACAAGGGAACGTCATAGAGGCAAGACCAAGGCAGTGAAAAACTATATTGTTGATGAGCAAACCAAAATCAAGGACACCAAGTCATTCCTTGCTAGTAATGTCACAAAGGATTCACTGACACTCTCTTCCTGGCAAATAGATTGATCAACAGTAGATCCTCCATGCAGATTGTAACGGTGACAAGGAGAAGTGTCCAGAGCAATTTTGAATGTGAAATTGCTAAAGAGGTCAGTAGCCAGGAGGAAGCTGACACACTCATGATTTTGCATGCATTGCAACTTGTGAAAACAGGATTCATTGTGAGTATCTATTCCCCAGACACAGATGTGTTGTTACTTGCTCTACGTCGAAGTGATGACCTAGGAAGTGATGCTGCAGTTATCATGGGCACTGGAAAAAACCGTCGGAAAATCTTACTAAGGCCAATCTATGAACAGCTTGGTGCTCAGAGGGCAAAAGCACTTGTTAATTGGCATGCTCTCACCGGCTGTGACACCACTGGCCACATTCAGGGCAAGAGTAAAACAACTTGCTTCAAGGCATTCACTGAAAGTAGTCAAACAGTAGTGTCAGCAATTGCTCAGCTTGGAGAGGGTGATAAACCATCTGATGCTGTCCTAGAAGGATGTGAAGAGTATTTCTGTCGCCTCTTCTGTCCGAAAGGTGTCACAATAAGAAGTGCTGCTGAACTACGATGGCACCTATTCCGCCAGCTGAAGGCTGATCAGGGAGTCGAGAAACTAACACCAACTGCTGGTGCCTGGAAAGAGCATGTCCAGCGTGCTCATTTGCAAGCACACACGTGGGCACAAGATCTAACTCTAAATCCAACTGTGATCGACCCAAACACCTTGGGATGGGAAACTGTTGGAGGCGAATTGAGACCAGTCCTGACGCAGGTTGCAATTGCTCCAGCCTCAATTCTCCAACTTGTTCGCTGTGGCTGTGGACGAGCTGCAAAGAGTCCTAGCAAATTGTGTTCACGCAGGTGTTCATGCAAAGCTAGGAATGTAGTCTGTACCGAATTGTGTAACTGGGATGCTGATTTGAAGAAATGCTGCAACACTGATGCCCAGCCTATTGGGAATGACATTGTGTTTGATCAGTAGAGAGCCCGGCGTTTGGATTTTTGATAGGAGTTGTTTGATGAAACAAACTGATTAACAAACTGTAGCATTGCTTTCAGAAAAGGCTTAAGTCTATGATGGTTGCTAGCCACCACAACTAGTCTTCATCAATTGTCTCAGACTAAGACACTAGGCTATGTTTGCTCATACTTTGATTTAAAATGGCGGCCATCTTGAAATTATAAAGATGTTGGCCATCCAGCTGAAATTTGATTATCACCATTGTCTTCCTTGACCCCGAAAATGTGGGTAAGGACACTATTCTTGTGCTGAGACCTTGATTAATAAGTGAGATATAAGGCAAAATAGGTCCGAAATGGTGGCCATCTTGAAATCCAAGATGGCCGCCATGAAGATGTCGTGAAAATTTGGCAACAGCAATTTTTTTATTTTATATGCTATTTAGAGTGATTTAAGCCTAGTTGCCAAGAATCTAGCAAAACGGTCCACAAACTTTGGTTTCCCAACATAAGCCCATGTACTACTACTCGACGGCGTACAAAAACCCTGCGTGATGAACCAAAGATTTCAAATTTTGATTCATCGGTCCATAAGACCTTCTTCCAGTCTTCAGTAGTCCACTGGCGGTGCTTCATGGCCCAGGCAAGCCTCTTTTTCTTATTTTGCCATCTTAGCAATGGCTTTCTTACTGCCACTCGACCTGTCAAACCTGCAGCTCGAAGTCTTCTGTTCACAGTTGAAACTGAGACTTGCTTACTTCGACCAGTGTTAAGCTGTGCTTGAAGCTGTTGTCCTGGGAGCCGCCTATCATGAAAGCTGTTGAATCTCAGAAACTTGTCTTCTGATTCTGTTGTGGCTTTGGGTCTGCCAGACCTCTTCCTGTCAGAGTTTCCTCCAGTTTCAAAGTGCCTTTTTAGGCTTTTAGGCTTTTTAGTATAGGAAACTCTACTCACTGACACCTTGGCTTTCTTTGCAATTTCTCTAAAGGAAAGACCTGCACTTTTAAGGGTTATAATGGTCTGTCTGTCTTCCTTTGTTAATTGCCTTTTTCTCGCCATTATGATAGCAATATACTACTTCCTGCAGTGCAATATTGTCCAAATAATGCTTCTGAGGGTGTAATAACAGTCTGTTCCAATACTGCTTTTATACAGACAGGGGGTTTGTAATCAAGTAATCAGCAGAGGTTGGGACACCTGAAGGAATTGTTTGCATCAACTTTCAAGGCTTAATTTACTTACATTGCTGCAGAACAGCTGTAAGTTGTTAACCCATTGTTATCATTATTACTTATTACTCATTATCATTATTACTATCATTATTATCATTATTATTATTACCATTATCATTATTATGATCATTATTACTCATTATTATTATTATTACTATCATTATTACTGTTATCATTATTACCATTATCATTTATTATCATTATTACTTATTACTCATTATCATTATTACTATCATTATTACCATTATTATTATTACCATTATCATTATTATGATCATTATTACTCATTATTATTATTATTACTATCATTATTACTTATTATTGTTATTATTATTGTTATTATTATTATTGTTATCATTGTTACTGTTATATTCTTAATGTTATCATTATTATCATTATTGTTAACATTGTTACCCATTGTTAACCCATTACCTGTTCCCTGAAGAAGGCCTTTTTTACAATATAACTGTGCAATTTACATTATTTTCCCGTTTTTGCAAACCTAAACTTTTTTTAAACCTCGAGCAGTTTACTGCTTACCTTTGTACCATTTCAGGTTATTCACTGTACTTGAATTGCTTAAATTTCAATAAAAACTGGAAAAATTGAGGTGTTCTAAAACTTTTGACCGGAAGTGTAGATTGAAAGGGAATTTTACTGCTCATCCAACAACATAACTCTCAAGGGTGAAAAATAATTTGTACAAAAAATGACCCATTTGACACAATGTACAAACCGCCACATGCCAACGGGTGAACCCTCCAACAATCACATATCACAACAAGGTGAGTTGTTTTGCTGTTTGTTTGTGATCATACTGCTTTGAGCTCCCAAGGTTAATCACAACGAAACTTTAACAACGATGTACCTTAGGGGTTTATACCTTGATGAGGAGGTCATTTGGCCCGTTATGGCCGAGTTGCACTCACAAGTTAATTAAATTACTAACCCGTGGTAATTTCTTCACTACAGCTTCACTCCTTTACATCCTTTAGACCATTTACACACCACTTAGATCCCTCAGACTTAGACTCTTTACACCCCTTAGACCCTTTAAACCCCTTAGACCCCTTAAACACATGAGACCCCTTTTGAACCTTTACATCCCTTAGATCCCTTTGATCCTTTATACTCCTTTGATCCATGTGGACCCTTTACACCTTTTAGATCCCTTTTGACCCTTTAAACCCTTAGACCCCTTAAACATTCTACACCTCTTGGACCATTGCACCATTTAGACCCCTTCATACCCATTTCTACCCTTTTGAGACATATACACCTTCTTCAACACTTTTAAGACCTATTGACTTTTTAAGACACTTTGGACAACTTAAGACCATTTGGACACTTTTGTCTCCTTTTGCTCTTTCATCCACAGACACCTTTAGACCCCATTTGGCCCTTTTAAGAGCCCTGATTCTTTAAATACTTTAGTCCCCTTTATGGCCCTAAAAACACTTTTGACGCCTTAGAAATTTCTAAATAAATTCCTCCCAAAATCGGTTTTGATGAACTTTTTTGTGCAATATTTGCATTGCATCACAAGTTGCAATGACGAATCTAAACTGATATCTCAAAGCGAAACTGATGTTGAAAAGTGAAACTAAAACTTGTGATCTATGGATCATCGAATGGGAAACCAGAATGAAATGCTGTGGGAAATTGCTGAAAGCAAAGCTGTGGGGAGTATAGAGAGGGGGGGAAGTCGGGAGCTGAAATCGGGAGCTGAAGAAACAATGTGGAGAGGGATTGGTGCCTGGAGGTGGTCAGTTGGTATGGAAAGAACTTTGGTGATCTTCTGTCAGGCCGTAGGCCCAAAAACATGCCAAAACCCGTTTCCCAGTTGAGCTTTCATAATATCACCTTCAATCCCAAGCAGTCCTTCAGAGGTACAACGAGCATGGATTGGAAATCTTAGCTGATAGAATGGAACAAGGTTGTCGAGGTTACCAGCTGCACCTATTGTGATGTATGCTCACTGAATATTTATACTAAATTCCCGTTTCTACTTATACACACTCCAAAGGAAATTGTTCATTTCACGTCAGACATCTACGAACCCCCGCCATTGACGGGCACCTTTGCTAGTTAATTATAAATTGCAAATTAATAGCACTGCATATTTCCTTAGTGTTCCAATAACAATCATAATACAGTGCAGTCAAGTGGCCGAGCTGGTAGTGGGGAAATAATAAAATGGCTTTATATAACTTCCCAGAGTGGTTTTTGACAAAGGATGATAAAATATGAAACAACCAGTTCTGATAAGGATACTCCAAAAATAGTTGACCACCTGAAAATCTACTAAAAAATTTACGTGACACTGAAATGGTGAGTTATTTGTCCAAACCATCTCGGCTTTCGCACTTTGTTAGATTGACTGTCTGTACAGTTAAAATCAAGTCAGCTTGATTGGCCCCAAAATGTGAAAACTTGTAGGAGAACTGGATGACATGAGCTACAGAAACTGAAAAGTTCTGAAACCAAAAATTCTGACATTCCCTTATGTTTTTTTTTTTTTACAAGAACGTGTCTAAAATGACAGCTTTGACAGAAAGAACATTTTCAAACGATATTAGGCTGGCACAAAAAGCTGACGAAATAACATAAATACTTGATGTATCTATCTATAATTCCAGTAATCTCTGTCTGTCTGTACGTTTGTTTGTCTGTGACCGCTGTTTCTCGACAACCACGGGTCCGATATACTTTTAACTTGCCAGGTATATTGCTGGGGACCCGAGGATGTGCCTTTTCAAGGTTTCATATTAATCGGACAATTACTTACCGAGCTATGTCCAAAAAACGATTCAACCAATCAGAGAGCAGCGAACTAGCGCGTGTGCCGAACGTGGCGGACACACTCTGCCTCGGATGGCACATTTGAGAGCGTATTCATTTATTTCACGTTTGCAAACTATGTTGGCGTTAAACTATGTTTTAAAACTAATAAAAACGAATTTGCGATTCATTCGCTTTCCTGCGCGTTTGTGCACGCGATGGCGATTTCTTTACCAAACTCCGGAAGCCGTTCGCTTTGGACCAAACCATTTCATGTAAATAGAGGGGGGGGATATAATTTTAGATATAGATATAGTACGGGCAATGCCCTAGTACTCGTAATGGAAGCAAATTCGAGAAAAGCGAGAACTTGCAGTTGTAGTAGAGATCAGAAAGGTGTGAAGGATGACAACCAAGATTAGATCTTAGGAAATCATTCAGAATGCATTCGGATACATAGCATGAAAATTTCCTTCCTCCTATTTCTCAGATTAGGCCTTTCAATTTCAGTGAAATTCTGTTTTGAGGCCATCAACAAATTAAAAGCAAAAGTGGCAAAATTTAAACTCACATCCCTCCACCTTTTCATCACTTTCCTCTGCTTCCCATACTCCTGCCAAACCCTTTCCCTTTCCTCCCTCCTGTCTTAAAATAATAACAATTCTCAATAGACCCTTATGTCTCCATACATACATACATACATACATACATACATACATACATACATATATATATATATGTATATATTGTTACGGTCCGCGGATTAGATGTTATTTTACCGAGCAGAGGTATAACCGCGGCCGAACAGTTGTTCCCCGACTAAACCCGATTCACCCAAACGTTGGCCGTATCGCGCCACAGATACTCAATCTGGAAAACTCTAAAGCGACCGAATGCAAAGAGGAAGAAGAAGACGTACAGAAGAGTAACGGGGTTTATTATGTACACGTAAGCAAAAAGGAGCAGTCACGATTATGTACAGGGACATGAGACGCAGGTGACACAGTGCAAATTATTAACTTATCTAACAGGCTTACTTAATACCCAGGACAGAACAAACGAAGACACAGACTCACGCGGGGAATTGCAGAGTGGATTGACTGGAAGGAGAGGAAAGTCCACTGGGTCCGGCAGCACGATCCGCACGTTCTGCAGCCGCCGTTCCTTCGCGGCCCTGCTCCGAACTGCCGTCCAGGCCCCTAAGCGGCTGGCGAGCGTTGTTGCTGCTGCTGCTGTAGACGCTGCCGCTGGCGAGCAAGGTGACGAATCGCAGGCTTTTGCGCTTCCCTGGATGACCTCTGCTGTTGGACCTCACAACTCAGCTCTGCTCTGACGACCCAGCTCTTTCCTTTGCACCTCACCACGCAGCTCAGCTCAGCCTTGGACCTTTTTGCAACTCTCTTGGACTCATCTGCTTGTCTCTTTTGCCACTCTCATGTCTCTTTTTGCCACTCTCGGTGGGGGCTGATGCAACGGGTTTTATAACCCCCGCCCTTCACCCTTTGCGAACCTCCCCCAAGCATTCTCTCTCCGCCCTCTCAAGCCAAACCCCTTGTTCATGGTTGGTCGAGTGGGGCTGGCTCACTCCTCCCCTCTCTGACGAGGTGGGGACCCGACCTTTCTTCCCCAACCCTGCCTCGTGGTCAATGGCGGCAATTGGAGGGGATGTAATTGCCAAATTGAGGCTTGGCCATTACGAAAGGGGAAAATGGAGGTTTTGGGGGATGGGAATGAAGGGAATCTATCTCTTTTACTCGGTGCAATGGAGTGTCATGTTAATGGACGACAAGGCCTTACCCTAAAACACATAATAAGATATAAGCTACTGAACAAGGGTTTTATCGGGTCCTGCAATGTGTTGTTTCATGGAATAACTACCGAGACGCCCTTTTTATCTTTACACAACTCCGGAGGCAGGAGGCGCAGAATAAACAATAATAATAATAAAGCACACAATAAAAAAAATACAGTCCTCATATCCGCAACACTGCACCCTCCTCCTCTTAGGCACGTCCCGGGCCTACAACTTTTATTTAGTGTGACACGTAGGTGTAGTTCCCTCTACTTTTAACCTGACCCTGAGTGCAACAGTTTTAAAACATAAATAAATGTGCCCCGCTGCTCCATTGCACCCTGCCTAACAGACTCACTCCCACAGTTAACCGAATTGCGGAATGGTCTTCAAACTACACACTGACGGTGGGGAGCATTATTTACAATTGACGCTACTTTTATTTACAAGACTAACCCAGGACCTGTGATTGTTCTTTCTGGGGGGGGAGACAGTCTGCTCTGCATCGACGCACCATTAAAGCACCCTAACGCACCAATACACCCTCAAGCACCAATCGGTGCACAGTCATCATTGTTCATCAGTGTTCATGAATAATCAAAATAAACCAACAACCCCTAACCCTGCAGGTCATGTCTTGCTCTTCGGCTCCCTCTGCTGGCTATTATTATTTCTTCCAGTTGTTGTATTTTTTTCCTTTGCTGGCGGCCTATTTGAACTGAAAATGAAATGCACCCAACGTGTCCTTTTTTATTTTTTTTATTTATGGCCCACAGGGCCGACTAGTGTGGTTCACCTGTGGGGCATCGGTGCCCTGTGGCCAAGGTCCGCCAGCAAGATTTCGGGCCCTCATGGCCGGTTCCAGCAGAGGGGCCATGCCCCAACCCATGGGGTCCATACGTGGTGCTCGGCCACAGGCATGTGGTCCATAATGTGGTGCATCGATGCAGACAGCTGGTTCTGGGAATTTCGGGCGCACAATGGCTGACTCACACACGCTCCCATCGGCGCCCAATGGCGCACAGGTCATGTGGGAGACAAAAAGGGGGAAGACAAATGAGCAAGGGGTAAGGTCACAAGGGTACACATCAAACAAGGCAATGCAAGGCGAAATGCGTACAGAGGGCGAAGTGAGAAAGCTCGTCCCTACCGTACGTCACCCCCCCTGTCACCTACACTACCCTTGCCCTTACCCCATATGTACAAAAACCTACACATTTACAAATTCGTCGCTACTGTCACGTCTCCCCATATTTCCCTTACACCAAATTCGTCACCACAATCCCTCTAACCATAATTTGCCATCTCCAAATTCATCATCAATCCTCATAAGGAGGAAGAGATGGAACAACAAAGCACAATGTCACACCCACGTCATGATGCGTCTCACATTCCAAACATCTGCATCATAAAAATAATCAAAACCACCTGGCATGGTGTGGAGGTATGTCATCTCAGGTGAGTGGATGCAGATGGTGCGAGGAGATCCTTCATCCTATCTACCCTCTAAATGACTTTAACACTCTTTACTCTACCCGGGGTCTTTTCCAGCCAATCCATTGGCCAACTTACACTATGGGTTCTAAAAACCAATTCCCATTGACCAAACTGTGGTGCTTCTCAATTTGGGGTCTCACTCCTCCGATTCATCTCCCGGTGCCCTTGCACAATTTCTGGGCTGGGTCGTGTAGCTCTTCCAGCAGGTCTACCCACCTGCACACCTCCACCACTGCAGTTGCCACCCGAGCTTACCTAGCTCCTCACCCTAACCTAACTAACTGGGGAAGGCCCCTCCTGGCTCTGTCACCCCACTCGGTGCCCTCTGGCACTGGGCTACCCGGGTCCGTCCTCCGGATCCTCGGGCCCCATCCACAACAACTACCGGCTCCCAGAGCCCACCTGCGGCCTCACCTGGCCGACATCCTCACAGTGGTGGAGTGCCCAAACCAACTACACACACTAACAGGCGACACGCCCAGCCATTTCCACAACACTAATGCACCCATCCAATCACCATTCTTCCACCCGCACCACAGATGCCAATATCCAACCACAATTTACCTATACCCTCTACCTACAACTTACACTACCCGCCCCGGGTATTCGTGATGGGGGTCCACTCTTCCCCCATTCACACCTTCGCACCATCCACTCCACTCCATAGTTTCCACCATACTCACTCCACGACCATCCATTCCAATACTCCATATACTCCACACTACCATTTATTCCATACACCTGTTCCTCATACCTGTTGTTGCACACCTGTGCACTCACACCTGGTGCCACCTGCACCCTCCTCCTCTTCCTGGACCATTTGGTCAACACAACTCATCTCACCATCACTCAAACACTGCTCCATTCACCTGTTCAGTTGCACACCTGTGCAATCACACCTGTTCAATCACACCTGTTCCTCACACACTGCTCAATACACTTGAATACACCTCCAACACTCACACGGCATCATCTCTTCTAACTACTCCCCTCTGAAACTTGCGCTTTCCAGTCGTCCCTTTAAACTATTGCGCTCCCACGTCATTATCATCCACACTAATCTACCTGCGTCCCCACTACAGGTATCCTTGTCACTACCTAACCTTAACGTCACCTAAGGTCATCTCTCTAGATCCCTACACACGATATATCCTAACCCTCCCGGGCTAGTTTTCACTGCCATCAACCCCATAAGACTAGTGCTCCTTTGCCCCCCCCTTCTGTGAGGGATGACAGAGTTGCCATCCCACCACAGCGGGGCATCTCTCACTATAAATTTTGCTCGTCCAAATCCAACAAATCAAAAATTTGCCAATCATCTGCCAATCACTGTACCATTACCAATCATCACTCTGCCAATCCTTTGCCAATCATCAAATTTTGCCTTTTTCTAATTTTGGGTCCAAAATACTAACCTCATCACCCGTCTACTTACTAGATCCTCTCGGTGCGCCAATTCACTTTTAAAGCTCGGCTTCGTACAGCCGAGCAATGAATGCGGGTTGTTTTGTGCCAGCGGCTGGTTACGTCCCGCATTCGGTGCAGGGACGGGGGCTTACCCGGGCCGAGATCCCACGCACCACCTCAGCACGGAGCCATCCTATGGCCCGATCTCGACCTGCCGGCACGTCTCAACAAAAAGGGGTCGCCATGACGACCCTTCCTATGGTGCATGCTCCGCTTAGCGGAGCACGGACGCGGCCGTTCTAAACGCGGCCCAGCGTGGATCACGTACGGCGGTCCTTTCGAACCCGCCGTGGTTCGGATCCCCGCTGGTCCTCGCGGCACGCGAAGCTGCCCGACGCGCACCGAGGGCCCGATTCGGCTCTAAGTCGCTCTAACCGCTAACCCGGTTACCGTCGATGCCTCACCTGCATGCTTACACCCCGCAGCCCGTTCCTTGCTCATACATCCAGCTGTTCCCATGCTCCTCGTCATTGCACCTTCTCTAACACACTCAGGTACACTCATTCCGCTCACAGACTTGGTCACACACCTGACCACCGAACACCTTTGCACACTCTCGTTGTTCGCACACCTCACCAACACACCTCTTCGCGCTCCCTCCTCGGTCACCTCCTCTGTGACAATCACAGGTGTGCTCTCACTCGCACACCCAACCACGTGCCTCACTACCAACTCAAGTGTGCATTCCCACACACGCTCTACCATTCCAGGTGTGCATCCTTCCATTCCAGGTGTACATCCTCTCTCACCTGTCACAACCAACTCACGCTCCGGGTCACTCTCACTACTTTCACCTCCACTCTTGACAGCGCACTCACCCTTACTCACGACAGCGCACTCTTTCCTCATGCACCTGTCCGTTAGACACCTTTCTCGCGCACACTCTTGCGCACACTCTCCCGTTACTTCCTCCGTAACACTCACCACAGGTGTGCATCCTCCCTTACTCTTGACAGCGCACTCTTTCCCCATGCACCTGTCCGTTACACACCTTTCTCGCGCACCCTCTTCCGTTACATCCTCTGTAACACTCCTCACTACGCGCTTCCATGTGCTCCCTCGCACACGCGCTACGACCGACTCACTCTCGACAGCACCCTCTTTCCTCGGCGTGCACTTTTTCCTCACACACCCCAGAGTCGGACATTCTCGCACACCTCCTCTTTCGCACACCGTACCTGTCGCACACTTCACCAACGGCCTCTCACGAACACCCGGATCCAAATCAACCCCCAAGCCAACTGGAGCTTTCCTCACAGCATATGCATTTCCGAATATATCGCCACTCACCTTGGCACCTCGTCTCCGCACCTCCTTCGCCACCTGCAAACTCTTTATTTGGTTAGTGAGCACACCATTATGAGTTGAGCACCGACCTTGTACATATTCCATCACCCCCTCCTGTATTTCTCTCTTAGTTTCTGTCCGTCTCTTCTTAATTTCACTCACCCCTTCCTCCACCTCCTCTAATTTTTCCTTTACTTCCTTCATCTCCCTGTGCGCCCCTTCTGTCTCTTCCTCTAACGCCACTTTAACCGTTTCTATGTGCGTCCTCACTTCTCGGTCCTTCGTCTCCATTACTTCTGTCACCTCTTCCAACTTCTTCGTCAACCCCTCATGTACCATCTGACATTCCTTCTGTGTCGCTATTAATTCGTTTTTAATGTATTTTTGTGTCGCTTTTAACCCCCCGATTATTGCCGTGTTCTTTTCCACTTGGTCCACTAGTTCCTTTTGTCCCACTGTCAGCTGTTCTACTCCCTTCGTCAGACCCTCTATGCCCCCCTGTAACCTAGCCGTATTATTCCTCACCTCTTTCTCCATACGCTTTTCACCTCGCTTTACCTCCTCGCGTATCCCCGAGACCTCCTCACTCACACCTCGTCGTATCTCCTCTTTCATCTCCTCCATCTCTTTTGTAGATGCCACCCTCATCTGTCCCAATTCATCCCTCTGAGCATCCAATTTACTTTCTAACCCGATTTTCACCTCCTCTATCTGGTTCCCCATCGGTTCGATTTCCCGGGCGGATTGCTCCCCTATTTCCCGCAATTTGTCTTCCATCCTATTTTCTAACCCCATTAACCCATTTTTCACCCCTTCTAACTGATTCTCCTGGGCAGCCATTCTATTTTCCACCCCCGTTAACCCATTCTTTACCTCTTTTATCCCGTTGTCTAACCCCTCAAATTTAGCTTCTAGCCGTTCCCCCATTTCTCCCATTTTGCCCCCCATTTCTCCCATTTTGCCCCCCATTTCTCCCATTTTGCCCCCCATTTCGCCCCCCAATCGCTCACTATCAGCCCTCGCTTCGTCCCTCATTGCCCCCATTTGCTCACTCTGAGCATCCATCCGGTTCCCCATTTGTCCCATTTTGGCTTCTAGCCTCTCCATAAGGGCCTCCATTTGTATCATAAAAAGGTTCGAATCCACCAGCGGCGCTGCTACGGTCGCGGGCGCGGTCGCCGTGGCCATGTGCGAGGCGCCATTTTGCGCGCCCGTAACCTTGTGCGCGAGAGCGCCATTTTGTGCGCCTGATACCCCCTCAACCACATTGCCAATGTTCTCCTCATTGCTCCCCTCCATTTGATCCTGGGTTACTCCTAACCCCTCTTCTAGCTCACCCCCTGCATCCGATCGCCTTGACCAGCCATGGCGCGATTTCAAAATTCGGGTTTTGCTTTAAAACAACACAAATTTCCAGCAGCTCCAAATTTTGACCAGATTTTTTCCTAGATGTTTTAAAAATTTGGTTCGGGCCTCATATCTCACTCCCCGACACCAATTTGTTACGGTCCGCGGATTAGATGTTATTTTACCGAGCGGAGGTATAACCGCGGCTGAACAGTTGTTCCCCGACTAAACCCGATTCACCCAAACGTTGGCCGTATCGCGCCACAGATACTCAATCTGGAAAACTCTAAAGCGACCGAATGCAAAGAGGAAGAAGAAGACGTACAGAAGAGTAACGGGGTTTATTATGTACACGTAAGCAAAAAGGAGCAGTCACGATTATGTACAGGGACATGAGACGCAGGTGACACAGTGCAAATTATTAACTTATCTAACAGGCTTACTTAATACCCAGGATAGAACAAACGAAGACACAGACTCACGCGGGGAATTGCAGAGTGGATTGACTGGAAGGAGAGGAAAGTCCACTGGGTCCGGCAGCACGATCCGCACGTTCTGCAGCCGCCGTTCCTTCGCGGCCCTGCTCCGAACTGCCGTCCAGGCCCCTAAGCGGCTGGTGAGCGTTGTTGCTGCTGCTGCTGTAGACGCTGCCGCTGGCGAGCAAGGTGACGAATCGCAGGCTTTTGCGCTTCCCTGGATGACCTCTGCTGTTGGACCTCACAACTCAGCTCTGCTCTGACGACCCAGCTCTTTCCTTTGCACCTCACCGCTCAGCTCAGCCTTGGACCTTTTTGCAACTCTCTTGGACTCATCTGCTTGTCTCTTTTGCCACTCTCATGTCTCTTTTTGCCACTCTCAGTGGGGGCTGATGCAACGGGTTTTATAACCCCCGCCCTTCACCCTTTGCGAACCTCCCCCAAGCATTCTCTCTCCGCCCTCTCAAGCCAAACCCCTTGTTCATGGTTGGTCGAGTGGGGCTGGCTCACTCCTCCCCTCTCTGACGAGGTGGGGACCCGCCTTTCTTCCCCAACCCTGCCTCGTGGTCAATGGTGGCAATTGGAGGGGATGTAATTGACAAATTGAGGCTTGGCCATTACGAAAGGGGAAAATGGAGGTTTTGGGGAATGGGAATGAAGGGAATCTATCTCTTTTACTCGGTGCAATGGAGTGTCATGTTAATGGACGACAAGGCCTTACCCTAAAACACATATTAAGATATAAGCTACTGAACAAGGGTTTTATCGGGTCCTGCAATGTGGTGTTTCATGGAATAACTACCGAGACGCCCTTTTTATCTTTACACAACTCCGGAGGCAGGAGGCGCAGAATAAACAATAATAATAATAAAGCACACAATAAAAAAAATACAGTCCTCATATCCGCAACAATATATATACATATATATATATACAGTCACGTGAAAAAGTAAGTACACCCCGTGTAAAGTTTTGACTTTTTCAACATATATCAACATACAGCTATTTGATCTTCATTTCAACAATATTGAGTGATAAAGGTGATATAATATAACAAATATCATGAAACATTTACATTTTGTAGTCCATTGTATAATTTAAATAAGCAAATGCAAATTTCACATGTGGAAAAAGTAAGTACACCCTTGGCTCTAATAGGTGGTATTGCCCCCTTTGGCAGAAACAACCTCAAGTAGGCGTTTCTTATAACTGTCTAGCAGTCTCTGACATTGACTGGGAGAAATTTTTGCCCACTCCTCCATGCAGAATTCTTTCAGCTGTGCGATGTTTGAGGGGTTTCTTGCATGCACAGCTCGTTTCAAATCCCCCCACAACATCTCGATGGGATTTAGATCCGGGCTTTGACTTGGCCATTCCAGAACCCTCCATTTCTTTCTTTTCAGCCATTCCTTGGTCGATGTACTGGTATGTTTAGGGTCATTGTCATGTTGCAAGGTCCACCTTCGGTTGAGCTTCAACTTTCCGACAGATGGCCTCACATTATCCTCAAGCACCCTCTGGTACAATGAAGAATTCATAGTGGATTCTATGATGGTGAGCTTCCCAGGCCCTGATGCAGCAAAGCCACCCCAAACCATAATATTTCCACCACCATGCTTTACAGTTGGTATCAGGTTATTGTGGTCAAATGCTGTCTTTGGTTTTCGCCAAACATGTCTTCTGGTACTGTGGCCAAATAGCTCCACCTTTGACATCTGTCCAGAGCACATTGTTCCAGAAGTGCTGGTCTTTGCCTCGGTGTTCATTGGCAAACTTTAGTCTTGCCCTGATGTTCTTTCTGGACAGCAAAGGTTTCCTCCTGGCACACCTCCCATGTAGATAAAATTTGTGCAGCCTCTTTCTAATGGTAGACTCGTGCACTTTGACATCAACAGTGGCAAGAGCAACCTGTAGGTCCCGTGATGACATTCTGGGGTTCTTAGGGACTTCTTTCAGCATCTTGCGGTCTGCTCTCAGGCTAACTTGCTGGGGCGGCCTGGCCTGAACAAGTTGGCAGTTGTTTGGAATCTTCTCCACTTGTAGATGATCTTCCGGACAGTCGAATGATTGATTTCAAATTGTTTGGAGATCTTTTTAAATCCCTTTCCAGACTCGTAGGCACCTATAACCTTCTTTCTGAAGGCCTCAGAGAGCTCTTTTGATCTAGGCATGGTGACGCCGCACACTTCAACAACAAAGAGCAAACCAAACTTAATGTCTGAGGTTTAAATAAGACAGGTTCCTCCAAGATCCTCTCTAACGATATTCTAATCATTTGCACCTGAGCTGGTGCACCTGATTCTAATTTTAGGTATTTGAAGTAGTGATAAATAAATGTAGGTGTGTACTTACTTTTTCCACATGCAAAATTTGCATTTATGTTTATTTAAATTATACAATGGACTACAAAATGTAAATGTTTCATGATATTTGCTATATTATATCACTTTTATCTGTCAATATTGTTGAAATGAAGACCAAATAGCTGTATGTTGAAATATGTTGAAAAAGTCAAAACTTTACATGGGGTGTACTTACTTTTTCACGTGACTGTATACCAGAGGGTATTGCATGGCGCTGCAAAATGCTGTGGTAGCCCTTTTGGTCCAGGGTGCCAGTCACTCTGTGCAAGTCGCGGACTCTGGATCCAGCAAAAGAGCCACAGACCATCACGCTTCTTCCTCCACGTTTGACAGTTGGTGTCACACACTGAGGAACCCTCCTTTCACCTACTCGACAGTGTACAAAACCCTGCGTGATGAACCAAAGATTTCAAATTTTGATTCATTGGTCCATAAGACCTTCTTTCAGTCTTCAGTAGTCCACTGATGGTGCTTCATGGCCCAGGCAAGCCTCTTTTTCTTATTTTGCCATCTTAGCAATGGCTTTTTTACTGCCACTCGACCTGTCAAACCTGCAGCTCGATATGTACACTACATGACCAAAAGTATGTGAACATCCCTTCTAATTAGTGGATTTGGCTATTTCAGCCACACCCATTGCGTACAGGTATATATAATCAAGCACACAGCCATGCAATCTCCATAGACAAACATTGGCCGTAGAATGGGCCGTACTGAAGAGCTCAGTGACTTTCAACATGGCACCGTCACAGGATGCCACCTTTTCAACAAGTCAGTTCGTCAAACTTCTGCCCTGCTAAAGCTGCCCCGATCAACTGTAAGTGCTGTTATTGTGAAGTGGAAACATCTTGGAACAACAATAGCTCAGGCACGAAGTTGTAGGCCACACAAGCTCACAGAACAGGACGGCCGAGGGCTGAAGCACGTAACGCGTAAAAATCGTCTGTCCTTGGTTGCTGCCCTCACTACCGATTTCCGAACTGCCTCTGGAAGCAACGTCAGCACAAAAACTGTTTGTAGGGATGTTCATGAAATGGGTTTCCAGGGCCGAGCAGCCGCACACAAGTCTAAGATCAGCATGCGCAATGCCAAGCGTTGGCTGGAGTGGTGTAAAGCTCGCCGCCATTGGACTCTGGAGCAGTGGAAACGCGTTCTCTGGGGTGATGAATCACACTTCGCCATCTGGCAGTCTGATGGACGAATCTGGGTTTGGCAGATGCCAGGAGAACGCTACCTGCCCGAATGCATAGTGCCAACTGTAAAGTTTGGTGGAGGAGGAATAATGGTCTGGGGCTGTTTTTCATGGTTCGGGCTAGGCCCCTTAGTTCCAGTGAAGGGAAATCTTAACACTACAGCATACTAGACGATTGTGTGCTTCCAACTTTGTGGCAACAGTTTGGGGAAGGCTCTTTCCTGTTTCGGCATGACAATGGCCCCGTGCACTAAGCGAGGTCCATACAGAAATGGTATGTCGAGATTGGTGTTGAAGAACTTGACTGGCCTGCACAGAGCCCTGACCTCAACCCCATCGAACACCTTTAAGATGAATTGGAAAGCCGAATGTGAGCCAGGCCTAATCGCCCAACATCAGTGCCCGACCTCACTAATGCTCTTGTGGCTGAATGGAAGCAAATCCCCACAGCAATGTTCCAACATCTAGTGGAAAGCCTTCCCAGAAGAGTGGATGCTGTTATAGCAGCAAAGGGGGGACCAACTCCATATTATTGCCCATGATTTTGGAATAAGACGTGTGATGTTCGGGTGTTCACATACTTTTGGTCATGTGTACACACACACACACACACACACACACACACACACACACACACACACACACACACACACACACACACACTCATATGTTTACATGGTAAATGACGGTGGACGTCAAAAATTGCAATGCTCAAAATAATCGCGGTACAATATATACTTCCTCGAGAACAAAGGAGAAACCTTACTTTCCCCACCCACCCTCCCCTTTCCCATCTGATATCATGACCAGACCAACAACATTACACAATATGTTAAAGGGAAATGTCAGGTCACGTCTAGGCATGTAAATTAACCAGAACACCAAAACACAGTGGCCGACTCTTTTTAAGAGATACCGCAGGATGTTCAACATCAACAACCACAGTTAAACCAGAGGAGCCAATAATATGTCTTTTTTGAAGAACCACCTTTAGAGGCCATTAATGCATAATAATCAGAGATGCAGTGCCGAATGAAAGTACTGTAGCATGACAGTGGTTATAGTCGAATTCTCCTCCACACTGGAAGAAATCCATGACCAGACCAACAACATTGAACTTTCCATGGCATCGACAACAGGCCGTAACCCATCAACCCATAAAGGTTTATATACCCAATCCAAGTACTAACTAGGTTTGACTCTGATTTACTTTCTGATATCAAAGAGGATAAGGTGAATTCAAGCTAACACATTTGAATGTTTGATTATATGAAGAAGATAAAGAAAAACTTTGTAATTGCTCCTATCTGCACCAAGCATTGCCCACATCTAACTCGATTACTCCGATTTTATATGGGGGCCATTGGTGGCATTCTTTGAGAGTTTGAGGGATCGTTTAAAAAAAATCAAACCCATCTCCAATATGGCTTCCCAGCAACCCTGAAAACGTAAAAATTTCAAAACACACTTTACTATCAAGTTCCTTTCATTTCGTCCGATTCAGATTTGCGTGGCTCAAATTTCGCTCAGTTCAGTACATAAAGCGGCCTTTGGATAGCGCGAGATTAAAGGCACATCGATAAAAGCTCTATCAAAGGCACCAGAGAGAAGACCAGGAAATACTTCATGTATTACAGAACATAAAATGAATTTTTTTCCCCAAAATCAGATCTTAGTGCACAGAATATTTTGGTAGGATGAAACACAATTTCATTTGACTGTTGTACCCGCTTCACGCTGCCACCTTTTTTAAGAGGTCAATTTTTCAGTAAACAATTTCTAAATCTGCTAATACTTGTTTGAAGTGAGTACATTTGCTTGAAAATATGTGGTGACATTTTGTTTCAAGTTTTCAGGAAAAATAACTGATCGAAAATGAAATGAACACATTACATTTCCTATGCAATAATAGTGGGGATACAATATGAAGAGGTGAAAAAAATCCCATAACCCGACCCGATGGCAAAAAAATACGAGACCAGTATTCCTAACCACAAAGCACCAAATTACCACGTGATCAAGTAAACCCATAGCCATTTCACAAGGAATGAAGCCCGAGTAAATAACAAGCAAGTGTGCGAGCGTTTTGACTTACCTGAGCCAATGCCATCCCCTTTTGGAGGAATCAATCCCCCATTATTTTGTGATCAATAACTAATCGCGAGTGTTCAAAAATGACAGTAAAGAAGCATCTGGGTGGAAATTCTGCGACGAAGACATTTGTAATAATAAATTACAACCACACAAAATCTTCATCGTCAATAACTTGACAAATAACGTGCTTTTTGTCGGACACCATGAATACATATTCACAAAAGAATATTCAACCCGGAACGTCTGTCTCATCAGTGTCATCACCACCATAACAGCCACCCACCCCTTCTAACCAAGCACTTTTTTCTTCTCCATGACGTGAACGACAACAAGGCGATGGATAATCTTTGAATGGTTTTTAAAATCTCCTCTCCCTGTCAAGCCTGGAGTGCCCCAAAGCAGTATGCTGGGCCCAGTCCTATTCCTGATCTTCATCAATGATCTTTCTGACCCTCTGGAAAATCCCCTTCATATATTTGCTAATGAATCCATCCTCTGCCATGACATCGTTCATCCTTCAGACAGGCAAGCTGCAGCCTCTTCCCTCTCTACAGACCGAAAAATAATCACAATCACAAGTCAGTTGTAATACCCTTCCTCCCGTCCATGGTACCCTGAATCTTGTGGTGAGGCAGTTGCCCTGAAACAACTTGCCTTTGCCTCTTGGAAGGGCTAATCCAACTGAAGGCAATCTCAGTTCCTTCCACCAAGCTCGGAACAAGTCTGTGTCAACCCTCAGGAGTGCCAGGAATCACTATCTCTCCACTCTCAAGACTGAACTCTCAAACCTGTCTCCTTCCTCCAAATCCTGGTGGCGTCTGGTCAAATCTGTTTCTGGTGTTTGTTCCCCCTCCATCCCCTCCCTTAACTCAAATGGCTACACAGTTGACACTGCACGTGACAAAGCCGAATGCCTCAACTCTGTGTTTGCCTCAAAATCTTGTGTCCCAAACCCATCTCTCTCTGTACCCACCTCACCCAGTCGAACCCAGATCCTCCTGGACTCTGTGTCCTTCTCTCGTGACAAGGTGGAGAGGTTTCTGTCAAACCTCGACTCTGATTCTGCAACTGGACCAGAAGGCATCAGCCCACGGGTCCTACAATCCTGCTCTGCCGCTCTTTCACACCCTCACTCCATTCTCTTCACCCTCTCTTTTGTTCAAGGTCATCTGCCATCAGTTTGGAAATCAGCCAACATCACCGCTTTACACAAAAAAGGTACAAAACAGACCCTTGCATCTACAGACCAATCAGCCTGCTCCCAATTATCAGCAAAGTCATGGAATCCATCATTGCTTCAGATATCAAATCCTTCCTCTTCTCCAATGGCTTAATCTCTGATCATCAATTTTATTTCAGACCAGGTCACTCTACTCTGGACATGCTGCTTCTGCTGTCTCAACAATGGATGGAGGTCCTCAATGCCAAACAGGAAATCAGAGTTGTCTCCCTTGACATATCACGTGCCTTCGATACGGTATGGCACCCCGCACTGCTCACCAAACTCTCCTCCTATGGTATCCATGGAAATCTGCACGCATGGCTTGCAGACTTCCTCTCTGGTCGTAGTCAACGTGTGGCCCTGAATGGATTTCTCTCATCTCCCCTTCCTGTTCAAGCTGGAGTTCCCCAAGGCAGTGTTCTGGGCCCTGTGCTTTTTCTGGTCTTCATCAATGATCTCTCAACTCTCTGGAAAATCCTCTCTATCTCTTTGCTGATGACTCCACTCTCTGCCGCTCCATTCCGCATCCCTTAGATCGGCAGTCTGCAGCCTCCTCACTCTGCAGACCTGGACAAAATCACAGACTGGTCAAACAAGTGGAACATGTCTTTCAATCCTGACAAATCTCACACTCTTACTATGTCTCTCCGAAAAGACTGACTGGATAACCCTCCCCTCTACTTTCTCAACAATCCTCTCCAAGAAGTTCTGTCACTCATGCTTTTGGGTCTCACTATCTGCCATGATCCTTCCTGGGAAAACCACATTTCCAAGCTGGCCTCCAAAGCCAGTCACCGACTGGGCATCCTCCGTCGTGCGAAGTCCTTCCTTGGCACACCCGAGCTCCTCACCACATACAAGGCTTTCATCCGCAGCTCAATGGAATACTGCTCTCCCTTCTGGCCCAGTGCTCCTGCCTCACTCCTAGCTTGGCTTCACTCTGTTGAAACTAAAGCTTTCAGAATCATTGGAATCTCCCGTGATGAAGCCGATTGTGAGCTCCTTTCACTCACTCACCGCAGGCAGGTAGGTGGTCTTTCTGTCTTCTACCGACTCCTCTCCAGCCTAGCTCCCCCAGCTCTGTCTGTGCTCTGTCCCCCAAATATTCCTATAGGTCGCACACGATCTGCCAGTAACCCTCTTCTGGTGAAATTGCCAAAATCAAGACTCTCTGCACACCTTCACTCTTTCATTCCTCTTTACTCCCACCTGTGGAACAAACTCCCTCACTGTCTTTAATCCCACTTCTCCCTCCAGGTCTTTTAAACAGCTGTTCAGTGTTCACCACCATCTCTCATCTTCCCCCATCCAAAAACTTGACCTTTTCTACCCCCATTAATTCACCACAGATCCACATTTTTGAAATACCAACTTCTTTCCTGGAAGTCTTCGCAGTGTCTATGTGTTTTCTACCTCTCTCACCCCCCACCCCCTTCCCATGCCTCCTCCCCCCAAGCCCCCTCCCTCCCACAGATATCTCCCGATGTCCCAGTTCTCTGCTGTTGAACTTGTGTGCTTCCCTCTCTCTCCCAATCTTGTCTCCCGCTCCCTTTATTGTATGTTTTGCGTGTCCGTTTTTTTTGTGTGTGATTAATGTTAGCTCTTACACGAGCCTCGATCTTGTATAGAAAAAAAAAAAAATAAAGTTGGTCAAACACTTGGAACATGTCTTTCAATCCTGACAAATCTCTTACACTCACTATCATTCTCTGAAAGGACTGTATGGCAATCTTCCCCCACCCCTCACCCCACTCTCCCCTCTCCCATAGATTTTCTTAACAATCCTCTTGAGGAAGTTCAGTCATTCATACTCCTGGGTCTCACTATCAGCCATGATCTTTCTGGGCAAACCACATTTCAAAGTTGGCCTCCAAAACCAGCTGCAAACTGGGCATCCTCCGTCGTACAAAGTCCTTCCTTGGCACTTCTGTACTCCTGTCCACCTACAAGGCCTTCAACCGCAGCTTGATGGAGTACTGTTCTCCCCTCTGGGTTGGCTCTCTGCCTCACACCTTACTCAGATTGACGCCACGGAAACCAAGGCGTTTACGATTATTATAATATCCCGTGGTGAAACTTAATCTATGGGCCGAATCACTTCACCATCATAGACAGGTCGGTGGTCTCCCTGTCTTCTACTGCCTCATTTCTGGTCTTTCATCCTCTCCTCTTTCCTCCTTTGTCCCCACCAGGATTCTACAGGGCACACACCGTCCACCATCAATGCCCTTCTGGTGAAACTACCTAAATACAGTATCACTGCTCATATCCACTCATTCATTTCTCTTTCTCCCACATGTGGAACCAACTTCCACATCTTCTTCGATCTCATTCTTCCATCCAGGTCTTCAAGACAGCTTTTCACCACCATCGCTGATCGTCCACAATCCAAAACCATGATCTTTTCTACCCTCGTTAACCCCCCATTTCTTCCACCCCACCCCAATCCCTTCTCCTTCCAAATTTCCAGTTTCCCCTCCTGAGCATTTCCTTCTGTATCCATCTTGTCCACCCCATTCCTCCACAGACCCATTGTTTGTCCACATTCCTCTGTCTTCTCCTTCACCTCTGCTCTTGGTATTCCCCCCACCCCCCACTTTCTCTCCTGCTCACTTTGTCCTGTTGCGTCCTGATCTGTTTTTTCCTAGCTCTTCCACGAGCCTGGATAATGGACACACATTTTTTCTAATGCTGACAATGCTTGTTATGAGCCTCGGTAATAGAGTAGTGAAGAGGGGAAAGGTTATGTCGGAGTTTAATAGAAACCCCAAGTTTGATAGCTATCCCAAGTCCAATCCGTACATGGATTTCCTGTTTGTTTACTTCAAAACAGAGAAGGGTGGTGCAAAACCCATTTGGATTTAAACAATGGACAAAATGAAAATATGCAACTTGGTTGGATGAGTCATGAAAGCACACAATTGTGCAAAACAAACATGTGCCTGCACACATCATTTATTTAAATAATGCTGTTCGTCATAACAATTCCCGATCTGATGTTCCATACTCTGTGTTTCAGAGCGTCGGTTGTACCGAATAGGTTTGTCGGCAAGGGACATGCTGGGCAGTATGCCAACCCTCTCCCAGTAGCAGTTAGGACAAGGATTTGGGATTTGTTTAACATGACGGCGACAGCTCGCCGACTCTCCATATGAAGGACACCGTGGGATGTTTAGCGTCCACCAACTAAGATCGTCAGACGGGATGCTCCCTACACTTAGCTATATTTTCACCGCAAATCTCAAAATCGTTGCATTGCTAAAGTATTAACTTTTGTAATTTGTGACCTCAGGTTTGGGGTCGAATCTGCATCTTGCTCCTGACTGTCCTTCCACATCAATCATACTAAAATAGTGTCTGTCCGTCTGTCTGATGAATTTTTGACGCCAATACATTCCGTCTTTACTTATCCAATCTCAACCAAACTTGACGGGATGACCAAGGGTTACATACCGTCATGAAGGTTGTAGCGCGTTCATTTGCCCCCCTCCCCAAGGAGGTTTTCTCCCCACAGCGGGTTTTCCCCGCCATTGCCGTCAATGTAGTTGCCTAATGAGGTCTGAGGTGTATATCAATGTTAAGTTAGCTTTATCGTGGCGTTTGTTCAAAGAGGAAGATTTAGCATGGCGTTTTTCCAAAGACGCTTTTAATAATAGCCGGCGAAGCCGGTGTGGTCAATAAACAAGTACGTATTATGTTGAAAACCTGATTATGCCTTGGCTCGAGAATCCGAAGCGCCGTGGGCGCAGCCATCTTGCGTGGGCGGAAGTATGCATAACAAATTTAAAACGTTCATTAGGAGTTTCTTTCACCCGTCGTCGTTTGATTCACAATCTTATGCACCTCCGATATATTAATAAAATAATTTAACACCAACATCGGCCCGCACGGGCCTGGTTATCTTCAACAAAACGCGTCACCAAACACCGGACCCAATGAGAGTCGAGCATTTGCAAAAATATGTCTAAAATGAAAGCGGTCAATGATGGGCGCCATCGACCGGATGTGGAAGTTTGCATAAAACAATTGCGAAAAAGTTCAATAGGAGTTTGTTGCACCCGTCGTTCTTTGATTCATAATCTAATGAAACCTATCATTAGTAATTAAAATACGTTAAGACCAACCTCGTTATCTTCAACGAAAATCGTCATCAAACACCAGAACCAATGAGATTCGAGCATTTGAAAAAATATTATTACGCATTTCGGAGGGTGAATACGGCGTCAAATATTCTCACATTGACGAAAAATTATTTTTTAGAAATCTCGCGGCCGTATGGGATAGTTTTTCACGGCCAGAAATACGGTATAAGCGGTTTACATATTTAGTTTAGAAATACGGATAGTTTTTCACGGCCGGAAATATCCGAAGTTGAGACGGAATTCTTCACCGAATTAATCACTGCGACGCCGGGAACTGTGACGGGAATCACTGCGAAGTCTGCGACGCCGGGAACGAGGTTGGTGCAAAACAACCGAATCACGTGTAAGCATATGCTGCTCGAAATAGTTCTCATCATATGCTCAAATTTCCTAAGCGAAATCGTCATTGATTTGGGCACTGTGAAACGTATCAAGTCACTCGCTTACTGCATAGCGAAAAAGTACGAGCACTTGAACAACGTGTTTTTCGACTCGATTCTGCAAAACGCCATGTCACTCGGTCAAAGCCAAAACGAGGAACAATGTTTCGCCTCCATTCTTCATCGCCACACCGACCTATCAGATATGGTATGAAGGACGACGTTTATGCTTAACCACGACATAAATGTACCCAAGTCTTGGGTACCCAAGCTAATTCGTGATAACTCTTCTCTTTTACCAAGTCTTACCAGGTACGGTACCTACACCTACCTACTACCAACTACCTACTACCAACTACCTAACCTACTGATGCCATGGTGATGTGTAAAATAGTGGCAAGAGGTATGCAGGTATTGGGGAGGACTGTCTGCTCTTCTCTTTTACCAAGTCTCACCAGGTACGGTACCTACTACACCTACCTACGACCAACTACCTAACCTACTGATGCCATGGTGATGGGTAAAATAGTGGCAAGAGGTTTTGGCTTCGCCAACTCATTGCGGCTTTGCAGTCGGTACTAGTAGCCGGCGAAGCCGGTGTTGTCAATAAACGAGTACGTATTATGTTGAAAACCTGATTATGCCTTGGCTCGAGAATCCGAAGCGCCGTGGGCGCAGCCATCTTGCGTGGGCGGAAGTATGCATAACAAATTTAAAACGTTCATTAGGAGTTTCTTTCACCCGTCGTCGTTTGATTCACAATCTTATGCACCTCCGATATATTAATAAAATAATTTAACACCAACATCGGCCCGCACGGGCCTGGTTATCTTCAACAAAACGCGTCACCAAACACCGGACCCAATGAGAGTCGAGCATTAGCAAAAATATGTCTAAAATGAAAGCACTCAATGATGGGCGCCATCGACCGGATGCGGAAGTTTGCATAAAACAATTGTGAAAAAGTTCAATAGGAGTTTGTTGCACCCGTCGTTCTTTGATTCATAATCTAATGAAACCTATCATTAGTAATTAAAATACGTTAAGACCAACTTCGTTATCTTCAACGAAAATCGTCATCAAACACCAGAACCAATGAGATTCGAGCATTTGAAAAAATATTATTACGCGTTTCGGACGGTGAATACGGCGTCAAATATTCTCACATTGACGAAAAATTATTTTTTAGAAATCTCGCGGCCGTATGGGATAGTTTTTCACGGCCAGAAATACGGTATAAGCGGTTTACATATTTAGTTTAGAAATACGGATAGTTTTTCACGGCCGGAAATATCCGAAGTTGAGACGGAATTCTTCACCGAATTAATCACTACGACGCCGGGAACTGTGACGGGAATCACTGCGAAGTCTGCGACCCCGGGAACGAGGTTGGTGCAAAACAACCGAATCACGTGTAAGCATATGCTGCTCGAAATAGTTCTCATCATATGCTCAAATTTCCTAAGCTAAATCGTCATTGCTTTGGGCACTGTGAAACGTATCAAGTCACTCGCTTACTGCACAGCGAAAAAGTACGAGCACTTGAACAACGTGTTTTTCGACTGGATTCTGCAAAACGCCATGTCACTCGGTCAAAGCCAAAACGAGGAACAATGTTTCGCCTCCATTCTTCATCGCCACACCGACCTATCAGATGTGGCATGAAGGACGACGTTTATGCTTAACCACGACATAAATGTACCCAAGTCTTGGGTACCCAAGCTAATTCGTGATAACTCTTCTCTTTTACCAAGTCTTACCAGGTACGGTACCTACTACACCTACCTACTACCAACTACCTAACCTACTGATGCCATGGTGATGTGTAAAATAGTGGCAAGAGGTATGCAGGTATTGGGGAGGACTGTCTGCTCTTCTCTTTTACCAAGTCTTACCAGGTACGGTACCTACTACACCTACCAACTACCTAACCTACTGATGCCATGGTGATGGGTAAAATAGTGGCAAGAGGTTTTGGCTTCGCCGGCTCATTGCGGCTTTGCAGTCGGTACTAGTCGCCGGCGACGCCGGTGTTGTCAATAAACGAGTACGTATTATGTTGAAAACCTGATTATGCCTTGGCTCGAGAATCCGAAGCGCCGTGGGCGCAGCCATCTTGCGTGGGCGGAAGTATGCATAACAAATTTAAAACGTTCATTAGGAGTTTCTTTCACCCGTCGTCGTTTGATTCACAATCTTATGCACCTCCAATGTATTAATAAAATAATTTAAGACCAACATCGGCCCGCACGGGCCTGGTTATCTTCAACAAAACGCGTCACCAAACAAGAGACCCAATGAGAGTCGAGCATTTGCAAAAATATTTCTAAAATGAAAGCACTCAATGATGGGCGCCATCTACCGGATGCGGAAGTTTGCATAAAACAATTGCGAAAAAGTTGAATAGGAGCTTGTTTCACCCGTCGTTCTTTGATTCATAATCTAATGAAACCTGTCATTAGTAATTAAAATAAGTTAAGACCAACCTCGTTATCTTCAACGAAAATCGTCATCAAGCACCAGAACCAATGAGATTCGAGCATTTGAAAAAATATTATTACGCATTTCGGACGGTGAAAACGGTGTCAAATATTCTAAAATTGACGAAGAATTATTTTTTAGAAATCTCGCGGCCGTACGGGATAGTTTTTCACGGCCAGAAATATGGTATAAGCGGTTTACATATTTAGTTTAGAAATACGGATAGTTTTTCACGGCCGGAAATATCCGAAGTTTAGATTGAATTCACCAAATTAATCACTGCAAGCTAACGTCTTCTGGTTGACGAAGCTGCCGTGCCCGGAGAGTCAGAGAACCAGCCCTGGCGCCTGACAGCGACTGAAGTTAGAAGACTACACACTTACTGTGAAAACGTATGTTAAGCCCAGTTAAAAATAGGCCTTAAGCTAGCACATCGTATAGTTACTTCCTTAAGCTTCTTGTGACATTTATTGTATTGTATGCAGGTATTGCCATCGGGGAGGACTGTCTGCTCTTCTCTTTTACCAAGTCTTACCAGGTACGGTACCTACTACACCTACCTACTACCAACTACCAACTACCTACCTACTACCAACTACCTAACCTACTGATGCCATGGTGATGGGTAAAATAGTGGCAAGAGGTATGCAGGTATTGGGGAGGACTGTCTGCTCTTCTCTTTTACCAAGTCTTACCAGGTACGGTACCTACTACACCTACCAACTACCTAACCTACTGATGCCATGGTGATGGGTAAAATAGTGGCAAGAGGTTTTGGCTTCGCCGGCTCATTGCGGCTTTGCAGTCGGTACTAGTCGCCGGCGACGCCGGTGTTGTCAATAAACGAGTACGTATTATGTTGAAAACCTGATTATGCCTTGGCTCGAGAATCCGAAGCGCCGTGGGCGCAGCCATCTTGCGTGGGCGGAAGTATGCATAACAAATTTAAAACGTTCATTAGGAGTTTCTTTCACCCGTCGTCGTTTGATTCACAATCTTATGCACCTCCAATGTATTAATAAAATAATTTAAGACCAACATCGGCCCGCACGGGCCTGGTTATCTTCAACAAAACGCGTCACCAAACAAGAGACCCAATGAGAGTCGAGCATTTGCAAAAATATTTCTAAAATGAAAGCACTCAATGATGGGCGCCATCTACCGGATGCGGAAGTTTGCATAAAACAATTGCGAAAAAGTTGAATAGGAGCTTGTTTCACCCGTCGTTCTTTGATTCATAATCTAATGAAACCTGTCATTAGTAATTAAAATAAGTTAAGACCAACCTCGTTATCTTCAACGAAAATCGTCATCAAGCACCAGAACCAATGAGATTCGAGCATTTGAAAAAATATTATTACGCATTTCGGACGGTGAAAACGGCGTCAAATATTCTAAAATTGACGAAGAATTATTTTTTAGAAATCTCGCGGCCGTACGGGATAGTTTTTCACGGCCAGAAATATGGTATAAGCGGTTTACATATTTAGTTTAGAAATACGGATAGTTTTTCACGGCCGGAAATATCCGAAGTTTAGATTGAATTCACCAAATTAATCACTGCAAGCTAACGTCTTCTGGTTGACGAAGCTGCCGTGCCCGGAGAGTCAGAGAACCAGCCCTGGCGCCTGACAGCGACTGAAGTTAGAAGACTACACACTTACTGTGAAAACGTATGTTAAGCCCAGTTAAAAATAGGCCTTAAGCTAGCACATCGTATAGTTACTTCCTTAAGCTTCTTGTGACATTTATTGTATTGTATGCAGGTATTGCCATCGGGGAGGACTGTCTGCTCTTCTCTTTTACCAAGTCTTACCAGGTACGGTACCTACTACACCTACCTACTACCAACTACCAACTACCTACCTACTACCAACTACCTAACCTACTGATGCCATGGTGATGGGTAAAATAGTGGCAAGAGGTATGCAGGTATTGGGGAGGACTGTCTGCTGTTCTCTTTTACCAAGTCTTACCAGGTACGGTACCTACTACACCTACCTACTACCAACTACCTACCTACCTACCTACTACCAACTACCTACCTACTACCAACTACCTAACCTACTGATGCCATGGTAATGGGTAAAATAGTGGCAAGAGGTATGCAGGTATTGGGGAGGACTGTCTGCTCTTCTCTTTTACCAAGTCTTACCATGTACGGTACCTACTACACCTACCTACTACCAACTACCTACCTACCTACTACCAACTACCTAACCTACTGATGCCATGGTGATGGGTAAAATAGTGGCAAGAGGTATGCAGGTATTGCGGAGGACTGTCTGCTGTTCTCTTTTACCCAAGTCTTACCAGGTACGGTACCTACTACACCTACCTACTACCAACTACCTACCACCAACTACCTACCAACCTACTACCAACTACCTAACCTACTGATGCCATGGTGATGGGTAAAATAGTGGCAAGAGGTTTTGGCTTCGCCGGCTCATTGCGGCTTTGCAGTCGGTACTAGTAGCCGGCGAAGCCGGTGTTGTCAATAAACGAGTACGTATTATGTTGAAAACCTGATGATGGCTTGGCTCGAGAATCCGAAGCGCCGTGGGCGCAGCCATCTTGCGTGGGCGGAAGTATGCATAACAAATTTAAAACGTTCATTAGGAGTTTCTTTCACCCGTCGTCGTTTGATTCACAATCTTATGCACCTCCGATGTATTAATAAAATAATTTAAGACCAACATCGGCCCGCACGGGCCTGGTTATCTTCAACAAAACGCGTCACCAAACACCGGACCCAATGAGAGTCGAGCATTTGCAAAAATATTTATAAAATGAAAGCGGTCAATGATGGGCGCCATCGACCGGATGCGGAAGTTTGCATAAAACAATTGCGAAAACGTTCAATAGGACTTTGTTTCACCCGTCGTTCTTTGATTCACAATCTCATGAAACCTGTAATTAGTAATTAAAATACGTTAGACCAACCTCATTACCTTCAACGAAAATCGTCATCAAAGACCAGAACCAATGAGATTCGAGCATTTGAAAAAATATTTTTTTACAAGCTTATGACGCGTTTCGGACGGTGAAAACGGCGTCAAATATTCTCACATTGACGAAAAATTATTTTTTAGAAATCTCGCGGCCGTATGGGATAGTTTTTCACGGCCAGAAATACGGTATAAGCGGTTTACATATTTAGTTTAGAAATACGGATAGTTTTTCACGACCGGAAATATCCGAAGTTGATACGGAATTCTTCACCGAATTAATCACTGCGGCGACGGGAATCACTGCGACGCCGGGAACGAGGTTGGTGTAAAACAACCGAATCACGCGTGAGCATATGCTGCTCGAAATAGTTCTCATCATATGCTCAAATTTCCTAAGCTAAATCGTCATTGCTTTGGGCACTGTGAAACGTATCAAGTCACTCGCTTACTGCACAGCGAAAAAGTACGAGCACTTGAACAACGTGCTTTTCGACTCGATTCTGCAAAACGCCATGTCACTCAGTCAAAGCCAAAACGAGGAACAATGTTTCGCCTCCATTCTTCATCGCCACACCGACCTATCAGATGTGGCATGAAGGACGACGTTTATGCTTAACCACGACATAAACATGATTCGACAACAGTCCGTGGTAACTTGAGAGAGGTTTTTACGTTGCACCAAGTAAAGCCATCGGATGTGACACCATTGTCTTCTTTTTGGGAATATGCTGCAGTAGATGTCCCTGGTGATGGGTCATGTTTTTTTGAGGACTGTCTGCTCTTCTCTTCTCTTTTACCAAGTCTTACCAAGTACGGTACCTACTACACCTACCTACTACCAACTACCTACCTACCTGCCTACTACCAACTACCTACCTACCTACTACCAACTACCTAACCTACTGATGCCATGGTGATGGGTAAAATAGTGGCAAGAGGTATGCAGGTATTGGGGAGGACTGTCTGCTCTTCTCTTTTACCAAGTCTTATCATGTACGGTACCTACTACACCTACCTACTACCAACTACCTACCTACCTACTACCAACTACCAACTACCTAACCTACTGATGCCATGGTGATGGGTAAAATAGTGGCAAGAGGTATGCAGGTATTGGGGACGACTGTCTGCTCTTCTCTTTTACCAAGTCTTACCATGTACGGTACCTACTACATCTACCTACTACCAACTACCTACCTACCTACTACCAACTACCTACTACCAACTACCTAACCTACTGATGCCATGGTGATGGGTAAAATAGTGGCAAGAGGTTTTGGCTTCGCCGGCTCATTGCGGCTTTGCAGTCGGTACTAGTAAAATGAATGATAATCGCATATTGTTAATGTTATTACAAAACAATATTAATACTAATAATGTCCCACTCCCCAAGGCGTTTTTCCTGCAGTGATAACGTGTGTAGCTTATAGTTATAATGGCGGTTCCGTGGGAGCAACGGCTTCTCCAGGAAGTAAAAATATTATGAACCACAAACACGTATGCTTAGCTTTTTAAACAGTCGCTACTGCTCTTTATAACACTAAATGAAGAAATTTGGAGGAATCCCGACATCCGTGGTCAGGTTTACTTACAGAACTGAGCGAAGATCTACTGTACTCTACATAATCCCACAATGTTGGGTTAATAACACGGCCCTTTCTGCCGCCACCGTGGCATTTTTCGTAGCGAACTTTTGAAACTCGCTCCTGCTGTTTGATACGAAACTGAAAGGGAGAAGCTCGGGTTGTGCTCCTTTACCAAGCAGCTAGCCAGCGCTTGCCAAGCCAGCCGTTCCTTAACGGTTTTGAAAGGAGTGCTTGCTCAAATGCTTAAACCACTTGGCGATCTCTTCACAAGAAACTTGGTAAATGAACACACACCCAATGTTCTTGAGATCCGACCATAGATCGATTGTATTCTATATACCCCAAAGAGGCATGACCCTTCCTGTCCCTCCCAGAGTCTGCGGGTGCACTAGTAAAGCCAAATTTCCCGAACCAGATCCGTCGTGTTTTTTTCTGTTGCATTTTTGTCCAATTTTCCATGTTAAATCTACCTTGTTGTGCTACATTGTCAAATTTGTATTCGTGGAGCCCAGGCCGACATCTTGCGATACCCGGCGGACAAAATAGTCTCGGTTTTGACGCCGTTTCTCGTTGCCCTTATTTCCCCACAACCCCACCCCGCCCTCCCCCCCACTCCCTCACCCCAAAGTTTTGGCCTTTATGCCTCTTCAATTCAATGTTATCCTATTCCCTTAGCTCACTTCAAAAGTAAATAAAAACAATTTTATCCACTCCAAAACATGATCTCATTCTGCCTTCTATCTGCAGTTCCTGTACCTTGTTCTTTACATCTCCTTATTCTCAATACCTCCAAACTATGTCTTGCGCACACACGACTCGATTGCCAGAGAGGTAGGCCACAACGCGTTTGTACAACAAAGAGTCTTTATTCCAAAGCTCGTACTTCAGCACTGGGCGGGCTCGAGCTTGGAGCCCGCATATATATGCCAAGGCCACGCCTAGTCCCCGGGCGTGGCCGATCGGTCGAAAGGCGGGGCATGTGCTATCGTCCCCCGCCTGGATGCTTGCGCCACCCACTGGTGCGCGGAATTATTGCCCCTTGTGCCCGCCACACGCGCCCCCCCAGAATTCCGGCGCACCTGAAGGGTGAGTTTGCGGGGAAGCCGGATGACCCGGCCGAAACGCCCCCTGGCGATGGGTGCAGGGCTGGGGGGTAGCGGGGCTGGGGGGTGCCGGGGGTCCGACCGACGGGGGGCGGCCTCGACGCGGAGGCAGAGCTGCTTGCAGGGGGTGGTCCGGATCGAGGTGGGCCAGCTTGAGGCGGTCCACGGAGATGCGATCCGGGGCAACGCCGATGTCGATGGTGGAAAATTTGTCCCCGGTCTCCAGCATGCGGAAGGGCCCGTCGTACGGGGGCCGTAGCGGTGCCCGGTGGGCATTGTGCCGGACGAAGACGTACTTTGCCGTGCGAAGCTCCGGGGCGACGTGGGAAGGCGGGCAACCGTGGTGTGCCATCGGCACCTGGGCGAACCTCCGGGCGGTCTCCTGAAGGGCGGAGCGCTGTACGGGATAAATCGGGGAGCCGTGGAGTCGGGGATAAATTCACCGGTACCCGCAGTGGTTGCCCGAAGACCAGCTGCGCAATTACGCAGCGTGGAGTCGGGGATAAATTCACCCGGTACCCGCAGTGGTTGCCCGAAGACCAGCTCCGCCGAGGACGTGCGCAGGTCGTCCTTGGGCGCCGTCCTGAGGCCCAGCAGGACCCAGGGGAGCCTGTCGACCCAGCCGCCGTCGCGGAGGCTGGCCCGGAGCGCGGCCTTCATTGAGCGATGAAAGCGCTCGCACAGGCCATTGGCCTGGGGGTGGTAGGCCGTGGTGCGGTGTAGTTTCACCCCGAGCCCTTGCGCCACCGCGGCCCAGAGCTCCAAGGTGAACTGGGGGCTGTGGTCGGACGAGATGTCCGAGGGGGCACCGAACCGGGCAACCCAAGTGGCGATGAAGGCTTGCGCCACATCAGCCGCAGACGTCGCCGCCAATGGGACGGCCTCCGGCCACCGTGTGGTGCGGTCCACCATGGGGAGGAGGTGAGTGAACCACCGCGAGGGGGGGAGAGGTCCCACCAAGTCGACGTGCACGTGGTCGAACCGACGCTCGGGCACCACGAACGGGGCCAACGGGGCCTGGGTGTGGCGGTGGACCTTTGCGCGCTGGCACGCGAGGCACGTCCTGGCCCAGTCGTGGACGTCCTTCCGGAGGCCATGCCAGACGAACTTCGCCGCGACGAGCTTCTGGGATGCCTTCGTGCCTGGGTGGGACAGGCCGTGGACGGCGTCGAAAACTGGGCGCCGCCAGCCAGCGGGCACGATGGGGCGAGACCGGCCGAGGGAGACGTCGCATAGGAGGGCCGCGCCCGTGGCGTCGAACGGCACCTTGGTGACGTGGAGGCCCGTGACGGCGGTCCGCAAGGCCTGGACGCCAGGGTCGGCAGTCTGGTCCTCCGCCATCCGGGCATAGTCGACCCCGAGGTGGACCGCGTGCACGACGGACCGCGAAAGGCAATCCGCCACCGGGTTATCTTTAACCGCCACGTGACGGATGTCCGTCGTGTACTCAGACACGGCAGAGAGGTGACGCTGCTGCCGTGCCGACCATGGCTCGGCGACCTTGGCCATCACGAACACAAGGGGCTTGTGGTCGACGAAAGCCGTGAACGGGCGGCCCTCCAGCAGATGGCGGAAGTGTCGGACCGCCAGGTGGAGCCCGAGCAGCTCGAGGTCGAAGGTGCTATAGCGGCGTTCATGTGGGCGAAGCTGCCGGCTAAAAAACGCCAGTGGTTGCCAAGCACCACACACCCATTGCTCGTGCACCGCGCCCACCACATAGTCCGACGCGTTGGTGGTGAGGGCGATCGGTGCATCGGGCGCCGGGTGCGCCAGCATGGTGGCGTCGGCCAGGGCCAGCTTTGCGCCCGCAAACGCCGCGGCCATCGGCTCCGACCAGGCGATGTCACCTTTGCCCGGCTTTCCCCGGAGGGCCTCGTGCAAGGGGCGGAGGAGCTGGGCGACGTGGGGCACGAAGCGGTGGTAAAAATTTACCATGCCCGGGAACTCCTGGAGCCCCTTGATCGTGCGGGGCCGCGGGAAATCCCTGACCGCCTCCACCTTGGCCGGTAAAGGGACGGCCCCGTGCCTGGTGATGCGGTGCCCCAAGAAGTCGATGGTGGCGACGCCGAAACGCCACTTGGCAGGGTTGATGATTAGGCCATGCTGGCCCAGGCATTCGAAAAGCGTGCGGAGGTGGAGCAGGTGCTCCTCCCGGGACGCGCTTGCGACTAGGATGTCGTCCAGGTAGACAAACAAGAAAGGTAAGTTGCGCAAGATGCTGTCCATAAGCCGCTGGAACGCCTGGGCCGCATTCTTCAACCCGAAAGGCATTCTCAGGAACTCGAAGGGGCCGAAAGGGGTGATGACGGCCGTCTTCGGGACGTCGTCCGGTTGGACGGGGACCTGGTGGTAGCCCCGGATGAGGTCCACCTTGGAAAACACGGTCGTGTTTGCCAACCGGGCGGAAAAGTCCTGGATATGTGGGACCGGGTAGCGGTCGGGGGTGGTGACATCATTGAGCCGGCTGTAGTCCTCGCACGGCCGCCATCCCCCGCCGGGCTTCGGCACAATGTGCAGAGGAGAAGCCCAAGTGCTGTTGGAGCGCCGTACAATCCCCAGCCGCTCCAGCGTAGCAAACTCTGCTTTCGCCACGGCGAGCTTCGTGGGCTCGAGTCGGCGTGCCCGGGCATAGACCGGCGGCCCGACCGTGGGTATATGGTGCTCCACCCCGTGCTTAACGGCCATCGCTGAGAAGGTGGGCCGCGTGAGGGCCGGGAAACTGGCGAGGAGGCGGGTAGAGTCGTCCGCTGCCGGAAGCATGCAAACTAAACTCGCCGGGACGGAACCTTCCAGCAAGCCGCTTGGCAAGCCGCTCGGTGAACCGCTCAGTGAGCCGCTCAACGAGCCGCTCAGCGAACAAGCGAGCGAGCTAAAGGTTTCGGCCTGGACGAGCCGTCTGCGCTTCACATCGACCAACAGCCCATTCGCACATAGGAGGTCCGCACCGAGCAGTGCCATTGGCACGCTGGCGGTCACGAACTACCATTGAAAGTGCTGCCCTCCGAACCGCAGGGAGAGGCAACACTTCCCGAATGTGCGGATGGGTGTACCGTTGGCGGCAAGCAAAGCGGGGCCCCGGCCCGCGGTTTGCTTGTCGGACGTGGAGGCGGGGAGGACGCTTACCTGCGCTCCTGTATCGCAAATGAAACGGCACCCGGACAAGGTGTCCGTGATGAACAGGAGGCTGCCGGAATGGCCGATGCTCAGGGCCGCTAATGAGCGCCGGCCCGGTCGTTTCCCGACCTGTCAAAAGAGCACGGCGGGCGACACGTTTTAGCCTCGCAGCCGAACCTGGCATGGTAGTAGCACCAGGTTTGCGGCGGCGGCAGCCGCGGCGGCCGTGGTGATGGCGGTGGTGGGCGGGGCGCAGCAGCGGCCATGAGGGAAGCCGGGGGCGCTGTAGCCTCTGCCCCGGGATCCACGACGGCAGCACCGTAACCCGTCCGCGTGTCGCAGGCCACAAAGAACTTGTCGGCCTCTACGGCCAGGGCGCGGGGTTCCTTTATTTTGGAACCGGCCAGCGCGAGGCGTACCTGTGGAGGTAGCTGGCGTAGGAAAAGCGCCCGGAATAAGAAATCCGGGGGCTGGTCTCCAAGCAGCGACAGCATAAAATCCATCCGCACGGATGGTCGTGTGTTGCCGAGTTCGGGAAGGTCCAGGAGGCGGTCGGCCCGTTCGAGCTCCGTGAGCCCGAACGTGGCGAGAAGGAGATGTTTAAGCGCCTCGTACTTGTTGTCGCTCGGCGCCGAAGGATGGACACGACTCGGGCGGCAGTGCCGGGCCCGAGGGCGGCGACCACGTGGTAGTACCGTGTCTCGTTCGCCGTTATACCTCGGAGCTGAAATTGAGCTTCGGCCTGCACGAACAAAACGTCGGCCTGTGCTTCCCAAAACTCTGGGAGTTTGACTGCGACGGCGTTGGTGGCCATGGCGCGTTCGGTGGTCAGCAACGGCTGAACCAATCGGGGTCACCAGTGTGGTGCTGCGCACACACGACTCGATTGCCAGAGAGGTAGGCCACAACGCGTTTGTACAACAAAGAGTCTTTATTCCAAAGCTCGTACTTCAGCACTGGGCGGGCTCGAGCTTAGAGCCCGCATATATGCGCCGAGGCCACGCCTAGTCCCCGGGCATGGCCGATCGGTCGAAAGGCGGGGCATGTGCTTTCGTCCCCCGTCTGGACGCTTGCGCCACCCACTGGTGCGCGGAATTATTGCCCCTTGTGCCCGCCAGAATCTCATTCGGCCTTCTATCTGTAGTTCCTGTACCTTGTTCTTTCCATCTCCTTATTCTCAATACCTCCAAACTATGTCTTCATTGAAGGAAATGCTCCTTCCTCTTCCTTTAAATGCTTTAAAAATTTTTTTTAATGTTTGACATTCCTCATTTTTCCATCATGAATATTACCACACGTTATTCTTCTTCTTCTTCATCAAAATATAATCGTCTTCTTCACAACTTTTCCAAACCTGTCTCATACCTTTGCGCTCAGTCCATCAACTCTCCTCCCGTTCCTACAGCACGACCTTAAATAAAAATTCCTTTCACCCATCCCATGATCTGTATCTCCATATGCCCAATATAGGAATCTTGAAAGACCAGTTTGTAGAGGTTGTCTGCCCATGACAATCAAATGCCCTTCTCAGCTTTCCCCTCATCCCGCCTCCTCTCAGTTTCGCCCTCGTCTCACCCCTCTGAGGTTCCCCTAGTCACACCCCTCTCAGGTTCCTACTCGTCCCACCTCCTCTCAGCTGCCTCCTCATTCCGCATCCTCCCATCCCTAACCTACACGTGGTTCTCCACCACCCCTCTTCTAGTGAAACACTCAAAATCCATAATCACTGCTCACCTCCATTGACTTGTTCTTCTTTCCCCCAGCCTGTGGAACCAACTTCTATATCCTCTTCAATCTAATTCTTCCCTCCAAGTCTTCAAGACAGCTGTTCACCGCTGTCTCACATCATCCCCAATCCAAAACCATAATCTTTTCTACACCCGTTGTATCCACCCCTTCCCCCCAAAAACCCCAAATGTCCACCTGTGCGTCCTCTCCTACTTCTCTTAACTCCCCACATCACTGATTTGGCCACGTCTCCCTCCAATTTGTCCTTCAGTTCAACCCTACTGCTGGCGTTTCCCCCTCTTTCTGCTGTTCCTTTTGTTATGCTGTGTCCTGATCTACTCAGTGTTTCAGCTCTTCCACGAGCCTTAACCTTGTATACAAAAAGATTACCATGGAGTATGATCATACTCCATATGTCGGGATGGCATGGAAGAAAAATGGCCGCCCATTTAAATGTTTACAAAATGTAATAATAACGGTTGACTGATTTTCTGACTATCCAGATCATCGGATGGGCCCTGTACTTTAATGAAGCTTCAACCCTTCATGCCCAGAACCTCTCCAAACGGTGGGTTCACAACATTGCAGACATGGGTCAACATCAGTAGATCCATGACCTGAACTGAGCGGTCAGTCAATCAATCCATCAATGCAACCTCACATTGTATCTGTCTATCCACAGCTTATAGCTTCACCGATAGTCTTTACCTTCCTTGCTCGAGGCTTCCATGTATTATCATTCATAATCCTTAAAAAACATTCTGGCTAATCACACACACACACACACACACACACACACACACACACACACACACACACACACACACACACACCTTGTCTCACACACGCACACCTCATCACACACACACATCACACACACACACACATATATATACCTCGTCACACACGCACACACACACACACAATACCTTGTCACACACACACACACACATATACCTTGTCACACACACACACACACACATACACCTTGTCACACACACACACACCTCAACGCGTGCACACACTCACACACACACACACGTATAACTCATCGCACACACCTCATTACACACACACACAAACACACACAACCTCGTCCCACACAGCAACAACACACACATGCACACACAAATAAACATACATACCTACACCCACTTACATAAACATACATACACACACACACACACACACACACACACACACACACACACACACACACCTCATCACACACACACACACACACACACACACACAATACCTCGTCACACATATACCTTGTCACACACACACATACACCTTGTCTCACACACACACACACACCTCATCGCGTGCACACACTCACACACACACACACACGTATAACTCATCGCACACACCTCATTACACACACACACAAACACACACAACCTCGTCCCACACAGCAACAACACACACATGCACACACAAATAAACATACATACCTACACCCACTTACATAAACATACATACATACACACACACACACACACACACACACACACACACACACACACACACACACACCTAATCACACACACACACACACACAATACCTCGTCACACATATACCTTGTCACACACACACATACACCTTGTCTCACACACACACACACACCTCATCGTGTGCACACACATATACCTCGTCACACAGACACACACACACAAGTATACCTCATCGCACACACCTCATTACACACAAACACACAACCTCGTCCAAACAGCAACAACACACACATGCACACACAAATATACATACATACATACACACACACACACACACACACACACACACACACACACACACATACACACCCACAAACATACATACATACACACATATACAGTTATACACACACACACACACACACACACACACACACACACACACACACACACACACAACATTAATCGCTCATTGTCTTCCCACACCTCAGCTATGATTGGCATCTGCTGTAACAGATGCCTGGCTTAGCCATTTCATGCAGTGTCGAGCAACTGTTGAAGTGGAAAATTGAGAGGAAGATTTAAATACTGATTATTTGCAACTTGACTCGTTCCACGCCGGACTCTTCCTTGGCATGTCTTTTGCATGTCACAGATACTGCAACATGTATCTAACAATTACCTTCAACATGCATCACATGATAACTGTCATACAGTGTACAGTATCATCATTGTAGTTCAATAATGAGAGTGATGATGGATAAACATGACAACGACAAAGCTCACAGAATTTTCCATCATGTTCCACTGCAGTTTGATGATATTTCACCTGCATTTTATTATTGATATGGAGGATATAACACTAATCAGACAAGTGCAAAGATCCTTTCGATAAAATGGCATCTTGTATGGCCCCATATAAGCACAAAACCTACAAAACACAATTGAAATGAATGAAATCGTTTTGCTCATGTCACTATTGCAAAAAGAATGATTTATTAATGAGTTGAAGACACTTTTCATTGGTGGACAATCGGAGCAAGCGTTACAATGGCGGCAGACACTAGGGGGTGGTAGATCGATATGGCTTGCTGTGTGGGACAAGTTTTCATGGTCATAGAGCTACTGAACATGATGACCTGATCATTGTGGGAACATCTACGATTTCCCAATCACCGTCAGCAAGCAGATATTGCTGAAGTGCCGATTCCTCGGTCTCTGCAAGTTTGGAGACAAAAACGAGGCCATTCAAAGGTTGTTGTGGTACAATATATATAATAGTACAATGTTTAAAATATTGTGTAATAATATTGTGAAGGCTTCTGATAAAGCTGTACGACAGGTGAAATCAACGCTGGTAAAATAATTATCATTGGGGACACAAAGATGGTGGCAGCATAGTGGAGCGTGCCTCCGAACATAGATGTATCATATGCCTTGTGAAGGAGAACATTGTCATCTTTTAGGTAGATGTTTGTCATAATTTGGACATACCGGTACTCGTCTTTTAGGTAGATGTTTGTCATAATTTGGACATACCGTTACTCATCTTTTCGGTAGACGTATGTCATAATATGGACATACCGTTACTCGTCTTTTAGGTAGATGTTTGTCATAATTTGGAGAAACCGTGACTCGTCTTTTAGGTAGATGTTTGTCATAATTTGGACATACCATTACTCATCTTTTAGGTAGATGTTTGTCATAATTTGGACATACCGTTATTCGTCTTTTCGGTAGATGTTTGTCATAATATGGACACACCGTTACTCATCTTTTAGGTAGATGTTTGTCATAATATGGACATATGGGTACTCGTCTTTTAGGTAGATGTTTGTCATAATATGGACATATGGGTACTCGTCTTTTAGGTAGATGTTTGTCATAATATGACATACCGGTACTCATATTATAGGTAGATGTTTGTCATAATTTGGACATACCGTTACTCATCTTTTATGTCGATGTTTGTCATAATTTGGACATACCGTTACTCTTCTTCGACGTAGATGTTTGTCATAATTTGGACATACCGTTACTCGTCTTTAAGATTGATGTTTGTCATAATTTGGACATACCGTTACTCATCTTTAAGGTAGATGTTTGTCATAATTTGGACATACCGTTACTCATCTTTTAGGTAGATGTTTGTCATAATTTGGACATACCATTACTCATCTTTAAGATTGATGTTTGTCATAATTTGGACATACCGTTACTCATCTTTAAGGTAGATGTTTGTCATAATTTGGACATACCATTACTCATCTTTTAGGTAGATGTTTGTCATAATTTGGACATACCATTACTCATCTTTTAGGTAGATGTTTGTCATAATTTGGACATACCGTTACTCATCTTTAAGGTAGATGTTTGTCATAATTTGGACATACCATTACTCATCTTTTAGGTAGATGTTTGTCATAATTTGGACATACCATTACTCATCTTTTAGGTAGATGTTTGTCATAATTTGGACATACCATTACTCATCTTTTAGGTAGATGTTTGTCATAATTTGGACATACCGTTACTCATCTTTAAGATTGATGTTTGTCATAATTTGGACATACCGTTACTCATCTTTTAGGTAGATGTTTGTCATAATTTGGACATACCATTACTCATCTTTTAGGTAGATGTTTGTCATAATTTGGACATACCAGTACTCGTATTTTAGGTAGATGTTTGTCATAATTTGGACATACCGTTACTCATTTTTTAGGTAGATGTTTGTCATAATTTGGACATACCGTTACTCATCTTTTAGGTAAAAGTTTGTCATAATTTGGATATACCGGTACTCATCTTTAAGATCGATGTATGTTACAAAGGTGCAGCGAGTTAAAAATGGCTAGAAATTGGTGAGCAATCTTGAACGTTCTCACATGTGCAACCAGGTGAGCGATCTTGCAAATTCTCACATAAGCAACCAGGTGAGTGATTTTGCATGTTCTCACATAAGCAACCAGGTGAGCGATCTTGCATATTCTCACATAAGCAACCAGGTGAGTGATTTTGCATGTTCTCACATAAGCAACCAGGTGAGTGATTTTGCACGTTCTCACATAAGCAACCAGGTAAGCGATCTTGCATATTCTCACATAAGCAACCAGGTGAGCGATCTTGTATATTCTCACATAAGCAACCAGGTGAGTGATTTTGCATGTTCTCACATAAGCAACCAGGTAAGTGATCTTGCATATTCTCACATAAGCAACCAGGTGAGCGATCTTGCATATTCTCACATAAGCAACCAGCTGAGTGATTTTGCATGTTCTCACGTGCAACTAAGTGCTGTAATTCAATGAACATTAAACCTACGTTGAACAGCTAATTTTGGAAACTTATCGAATTACGATACATGGAAGTACAGAACAATTGGATATCAATGTTGGGAGTGTGGAAACAATCATTCATTCTCACTTCAAACTCAATAAGGTTAGTCCAAGATGGGTGCCAAAGTACTTCACGTTTACCATAAAAAACAACTGTGTGTATCCATTACAACAGAGCTTATGGAATATAATTTCTTTAAGAATATTGTGACATTTTATAATACCTGGGTCCACCATTTCATGCCACCATCAAAAGGCATGAAGTGGAGACATTCTTGGTATCCGCCATCAGAAATTTCAGGGTTTTGCCATCAAGCAGGTGAGCATATGGAAATGGTGGTTTGGGTGAATTATTGTTTTAATTATTGCGGAATTTCTTGAACATGGGGAAGCCATCAATGCACAGCACTACAGTGACCTTTAACACAAGCAATATGCAGCCAACAACCAGGTATGCTGTATCGAGGTATCATTTACTACACGATAATGTTCGCCATCAAATGGTAAATGTTACCAACACAACTCATCCACCATGAAGTCCATATGCTTGTCAACTTGTTATTTTCACCTCCATCTCCAACTCCAAGGGCATATGGGTGACATTACGTTGCAACTTGACTCGAATTAAGTTTATGAATGATGAGGACATCAAAGCGTACACATATCCTGAAATGGTTGCGTACTTGTCCCAAATAATTTTTGTGGACATTTACATCAAGACAATGTTACATCTATGGGACTCGTATGGATGTGGAAAGAAGATTGAACAAGAGGTGAAGTTAAACAATTCCAGGTACTTTTATATTATCTAGAATAAAAGTCAATTTCATCCTTGAACCGCTGTCATATATTAAGATGGTGATCCTATATAAATTAAATGGCATAAGAATTGGATATAAGAGGCACTGTCTATTTGTAAAATATTCCACACTAGCAGGGATCCGTGGAAATTCCGAGTGATGTAAAATGTGCCTCCATGTCCTCAACACCTTCCCCCCATCCCCCCTCAAACCAGACCCAAGTCCTCAACTACTCCCTCACTCCCACACCTCAACCAGACCCAAGTCCTCAACTATCCCCACACTCAACCCTAAATCCTCAATCCTACTCCCCCGCCCAACCCAAAGTCCTCACCCACCCCTCCCCCACCACAAGTCCTCAATTTCCCCCTCACAGTTTCAACCCCCCTCTACCAACTCTCTGCCCCCTACCCCAGCTATATGCCCTACCATCTCCCTCTCTTCTTCAAGTTCTCAACTCCCTGTGCCAAACCCCAAGTCATCAACCCCACCCCTCTGGAAGTCCTAAACACTTCCCCCCACTCCCTCTCCAAATTCTCTATCTCATCTCTCTGAAAATTTCCATCCACACGCAATTCAATTCCAAAAGGGTGAATCACATCCTTTTCACATCAGCATTAAACATATGAACTGAATTAGGCACAAATGATAGTCTAAAACGACAGGAGCACAAAGGTGAATACCTGAACGATTAAAACATGCATGCGCTGTTCATAAGTTGTTCCTATTCCCGTTTATTAAGAACAATGTTAATAGTAAATAACGACACGTTAAATTCACAATCTCCTCACTTTCTTCCCATTGAAACGACATTCCTGCTCTGTTCGTTAAGAACACTATCAAGAGTAAATAAAAACATGCGTAATTCACAATCTTGTGATATTCAGTCGTCTCGAGAGTCTTCAGTAAAAATAGAGGTTAAGTTAGGTAAATGATTTTTAAAAATCATAAAAGGTCATTAATAATGGAACAAGAATGACCACACTGTGGTCCCAACCTGCAACACAAAATATATATTTCTCACCTCCTATGTCCACTCAACTCCTCATCCTTGCTCTGAAGGTATTATACAATTCATCAGTTGGGTCTGGTTTCACACCCCCTAAGATATTACATAACACTTGAAGACAACTCCCCTCCTCCCTTACAATCAACACTTGACCCAAACAAAGCCAATGGAAATTTAAGGAATAAAGCTGGGTAGTGTATAATCAACACCTGATGTCTTAGGCCCAACATGAAAACCAAGATGGCGGCCATATTATTTTGTCTGGGTGTCACAGTGGGTGGAGTCAAGCGACAAATATGGGTGGGGTCTGACAGCGGTCTGACCAATGGGTGCACATTTCAAAAACCAAACCCCAACAATAACCCCAACAACAACAACAACAACAACAACAACCATTGAGAGCTGTTGTAGACCTGCAGCATATCACAGGTAAAACAAGAAAGAGCAATCAGAGATTGCAGACCCTCGCCAGAACGTGTTTTAGTGGTTTTTAAGGCTTTTGTGTTAAAACAAATATGGCGGCCAAACCACGTGACTGGTGACGTCATCATTATTTTTTTTCTCCACCAATTTATCCATAGATGACGCTCAAGCAATTTCATCTTGATCAGATGAAGTTTTTTACTTGTCGAATTATGACGTAATGGAGGAGCCGATGACCATTATTAATATGTTATTCCCCGTGGAGAGTTCTTTACAATGAGCCATGTCTCAATTTTTTATATTCAGCGCTTTCAGAGATATAGATTTGCAAAGTTTTTCGGTTTTTCCAAAATGGCGCTCGTACCACGTGACCTATGACAATGTAAAAAAAGAAATTCTACAGGTGGAGTTGCACCTATGGGGAAAATTTTCCTGTCAATCGGACCAACGGTTGCAGAGAAAATCATATTCATTCTGTGCGGACAAACAGACAGACAGACACACAAAGAAAGAAACGGACTCAAATGCAATACACTCTCCTCTCGCGAGGGTAAAAATAATATGCAACTACAATTCCTTGGACAAAGACTTTTAAATAACGAAATGGGTTTTAGGGTCTATGGTTGAGTAGTTTAAGAGAAAATCGTCGGATAGACAGACAGAGAAAAACAAATAGACAGAATAAGCATATCATCGTCTAAGATTATTTAAGTTGTGTTATTTAAGTCCATATTATGTATGGATTTTCCCCAAGATACCATATTATTTCAGTCTATATTGGAGAATCTATTCATTTACAGAACCTTATAAGTACACATTTCCAAAACAGGAAGTTCTGTGTCATCCCAGCGATGCGGCCAGATGTTCCACAGAAAGGCTTCCTTGTTTTTGGGTGGAATTATGCATCATGAAAATAAATGCCAAATTGGCTTGGCACACCCTCAAAGAAACAGGGCAAACTGGATGAAAAAGAGCCAAGCTTGCAGAGAGGCAGGTGGGGGCGAATGGAATAAATTAAGCATCGCTGATTGCTACACTATACTCCTGCATAAAACAAAATAATAACAGATGTGTACAATCTGGTCAAGGCTCCTTCCGCATGGCTTTAGCTTTTGACGCCAAGTGTTCAGTATCGGATCGAGCGGACTTTCAGACGTGTTCGAAGATGAGAGCTATGCAAATACACACTGTGTAACCATATATTTTGGCCTGGTGTTAATGAAAGGCATCCCGTGTTGCGATGCTCTGAAGCCATTTTGGATTTTTTTTTTTTTTAAACAGTATTTTGTGTGCAAGGTTTTAAGTTTCAGCCTCATGCAAGGTATAAAATATTTACTGTAACTCCACCGGGTATTCGCAGATGTAATTTCTTTCATGCCCTTTATGTGCGCTGCTTTAACGAGACCAGGACGTTAAATTCCCATAGTTAAATTCACGGACGCGAAAGATGCAGTCCTCCATGTGTGAGAAGCATTACACAGGGTAACAACTTCTATATACCCTTGACCGGTTTTTATATTTATGGGCCCCAAAATAGCGCAATTCCCCAAAATGGCGCCAGTACAAAACACATGGTATTTGCTAAGTGTGGGGAGCATGGTCTTCAACTACCAAGTCTCCTCCTGTGTATGCGGTTCAGATATGGATACCCGATTGGCAGGATGGGGCTCTGCTTGAATCAGTCACATGCGGTGAAGGAAATTCCTATTAACGTTAAAGAGGCAATGCTTCAATTAATCGCCAGTGGACATCTGGCGTCCATAGGAGCAGAACCGCAACTGACAAAGCACCGGTGGAGAGTGGCTGATGTGGCAGAGGCTGGGCAAGGGCACAGCTCAGGGAGCAGGTAGGCCCAGGCCCCAGGATTGGTGTTCAATGAAGTGTGTACTCATAGCGTGATGCACCTATGGCGGGCACCGTTTGCCTGGCTTTGCCTCCATAGAAATGGAACAGAAGGCAATTATACGTGCATGAATAAATGCGTGTTAACTCGCCAAGCTTGAAAACACCAAGTGCAACCATAATAAGTCATCGTTGTTGAAAAGACGCCTCTCCTCAAAAAAATTGTATGTATTATTAAAACTAATGTTTTCATTATTCTACATCTGTTGGTAGCTTTTAATTTAATTATATGGGTAGTGCTTCGCGCGAAAATGAATCGGAGGAAATTCAGGGTGGTCAGGGCGGTCTGCAACTCCTCCAGCAATGAGAGCAGAGGGCACACTGTTGCCAACTGGGCGATGACCTTTGGACAACCAGCCCCGACCGCTCATGACCTCTGATGCTCATTGCACTGTGACTTCCATTAGTGACGGTTTCACTCATTGAATGTTCATTCTATTGGTCCATTGCACTACGCTGACAAACGACTATGATCTAAAGGATCCATGCTTGATCTCGATGCCTGATCTGAGTGATCCAACTTCATGGAAAACCCCAAATCCCACCCCGATTTGGTCACGTTTGAAAGAAATACATACAAGGCCTTTCAGAGACTCATGTCACCTGATACTGAATGAAATTCTTCCATTTTTTATTTTTTACAATTATCGTATTATATTTTATAAATAAAATTACAGTTCAATTAAACCTCCTCATTAATTTGGAAGGTGAGTGGGTGAGTGGAGGTGAGGGAAGGGGGGAAAAGTGTAGGTGTTGGTGTTCACAAAAAGCTGGACTCATTCAACAGTCAAATATGTACTAAGTAGATTCCAAGATTGGATAGAGGTGTCAAACATAAATAAGTATCATCTTCAATAAAGATAGAAACCTAGAGAGTTCATAGAACACCTTACCCCTTGCAATCTTGAGAAAAAGGACATGGGAAGGGTCTTTTCAACTCTTGCTTTGCATTTCCGAGCACTATCTATATTAGTTTTGTCCATGGATTTTCAAATATCAGGTGTGATGGTAACCATAAAAAACTGGTGGGTCAAACAGAACAGTCCAGAGCTGAACCTTCTGCCAAATCTTTGCAGAGAAACCATTTTGTCTGAATCTCATTGTTACTCCCCCCTCAGTGCACACGTGGCAAATTTGATTGGTTGAGACGATGTAAAATTTTACCCAAGTGCTGCTAAACTTTTGAAAGTAAGAACAAGGTGATTTGTGTTCCACAGAATTCAAATATAGAATTACACTGAAATACAACAAGAAATAGGAGCCGACAAGCATCCTTGTGGAACGTCGGCCGAGGTGGACGGAGGTTATGTTTTCATCTCTCTTTGTCTGTCTATTTGTCTGTCTGTGATCAGGATATCTCAAAACGTTATGGATGGATGACAAAACTTGGTGGATGAGTTGGGTAGGTGATAACAACAAGCCATTGTCCGGATGCAGATCCGGCTCATCAGTGGAATACAAAACGTAAACTGCTCAGCCTGGTGGAGGTATGTACGCGCTCTTCCGTGTGCCATTCTAGTTTGCCATTGGATTGACACAAACCTTGCATTGTAGGAGCGACCACCCTTGGAGAATTCACTGAACAATGTTACATGATTATTGGATGGAAAATGCAGCTGGCGTTCCAAAAATTCCGTTTTATGTAGGCATGACTTGCAGGGTGTATCACGTACCAGGAATAAACTGCCTCGACCTCGCTTCACTCGGCCTCAGCTAAATAAACGTTTTCAAAGCTGGGGAAAAAAAAACACATTGAATTGGAAGTTTACTGCCATTGATGCATTGTCTTTTACACCACCTTATTTAAAATGTTAACTTTGTAATTTGTGCTTGTTGTTTGTGTCCTTTACAACGTCCTTAAAAACTGGCTATGGAGGCCTGTCTGTTTGTTTGTTTGTGAACAAGATATCTCAAAAAGTTATGAACGGATTCGGACGAAATTTGGCAGATATGTCGCGTATGTGACAATGACGAAATTATTAGATATTGGTGAAAATCCGGATTCGGATCCGGCTCGTATAATTTTTTTAAGTGATTCTTCACCCTTGGGAGATAGGGCCAAAAACGATACATAGCAGGATATCTCAAAAAGTTGTGGACGGATTTGGATGAAACTTGGTGGGCAGGTTGGGTGTGTGACAAGGAGTAATCCATTCAATTTTGGTGTAGATCTGAATATGGATTCAGATACGATAATTATTTAATTAATTAGAAATTCTTCACCATTGAGAGGTGGGGATAAAACCGATACATACATGTAGCACGATATTTGAAAAAGTTATGGACGGATTTGGCCGAAACTTGGTGGACGAGTTGGTTAGGTGACAAAAACAGGCGATTCGATTTTGGTTCAGGTCCGAATCCAGAGCCGGCCAATCAGTGGGATACAAAAGAAACTGTTCAGCCTGGCGGAGATATGCTCTCTACTGAGTACCGTTCTAGTGTTTGGAATGATTTTCAATTTTCTTTGACAGCCAGACAGGCAGATGGACTGTAACAATTACCTTACCCCTCTGTGCACAGGTACAATCATCAATAAGTATGGGATTTCTCCATACATTTTGCCAAATTCAGAGCCAAAGTATTCCTAAACTACAGGTTTGTGTTCCGATTCATGTTCCAATTCATGGAACATCACCATTGAGAGATAGAGATAAAACCGATACCTACATGTAGCACGATATTTCAAAAAGTTATGGACGGATTTTGACGAAACTTGTCTACAAACAAAATATAAAATTCAATTGAAATCAAGTAGTACCTCGATAATAGAAAGACTGATGGACAGACAGAGTGACTCAATTGTTTAACCTGCTATGCACTATGAGTGTGGGGTAACGACCAGTGGAGCTACCCAAGACTTAGGATGCAAGATCAAGATGCGGAAAAACATGCATACCTACATTTTATGCAGCAGAAATTTTTGAAATTGAAGTCACCTCAAGTCACCTCAACCTGCACATACAAAGCGAAAAGCGGGGTAAAGTAATTCATTCATGTACGCACATGCATCTGTCCGTTTGTCTACAAACACAATTTTATGATTGAGCAACAACTTATTGAAATTGAAGATTACATTTTGAACACGAATCGGAACATGAATCAGAAAAGAAACCTGCCATTCAACAGTACTTTTTTTTAAATGTCATACCAATCGCCTGAATATAATAATCTGAGGGGGATGAGGGGTGGGGGGAGGGGAGAGGGAAGAGGGGGGGATGGGAGGGAAGAGGGGGGGGATGGGAGGGTGAGGGATGGGAGGGGGAGGGAGAGGGGGAGGGGGAGGTGGGGACCCGGCAGAAGTACCCGGCATTGCATATACTATAAAACAAGAATGTCTGTCTGTCCGTCCCCAAACTACTCCCTCAATTTTTGAACGTTTTGGGGGTCGCAGCGGATGTTGTAAAGTACGTAGGAGGTTTCATAAGTTCCTCAATAAAATTATGATTTTGAAATTGACTTGAAACGGACCTGCTCCGAATCCGGAAGTGAACTGATGGACGACAATGTGCGGGTTTGATAATATCTCAATAGAATCGTGATTTAACACAGTATTTTGTTATAGTATTAATGTATGATTGGAATGATGCTGATTGGAATGAAAATAGAGATATCGAGTTTAAATTTGAATGAGGAAATGACGTGGGGGTTTCTACTTTCTAACCATGACATTCGCGGATTTGCCATATGCAGATTCGCCATTGACTGGGTATATGTATAACCATTCAGACAGGGTACATTTTTTGTGCAAGTCCTTCACGAACTGGCTGTCAATGCCTGACGTTCGACTGAAGGTGGCACAGGAATGTGGAATTTATTGCTTCATCGTTTCCCATTCGCCGTTTTTTTTACTGAAGTCATTCACGAACCGGCTGTCCATGTCTAACATTCAACTGAAGGTGGCACAGGAATGTTGAATTTATTGTTTAAATGGTTTAGCATTCACCGTTTCCACATTGTTTGTTTGCTATTGGCTTCCCACCCGTGCATGGTATGGGTACCTCACTAGTATATGTATATGCGGTCGGATTCGCTATTCGTGGTTCCGTTATTCACTGGTTCCGCATATTTGCGGTTGATAAAATGTGACCTGTTTCTCTATTCGCAGAAAAGTGTCCCACGAATTCCCGGGTTTTTTTCTATTCGCGGCAATGTTCCACGAAATCGCTGTTTCTCAGGGGTGCAAAAAAAAAATTCACGAGCCACGAACTTGACACGTCTTACTATAATTCACCAAATGTCTGTCTGTCTGTTCCAAAGTACCGCAAAAACGACTGAACCAATCGCAACGAAATTTTGGGTAGGTAATCCTGGGACCCCCTGGAGTAAAATAGTCTATGTTGTTTTTCCAATTTTTCTTCAATTTTACATTTTTTCCAATTTTCCAGTTTTTCCAAACACGATGGAATAATATTTACCGATATGAACAGATGTGGCTTTTATTAAAATTCCACAAATACTGTTTAGATTTTGATGATTTTCGTGTGATATGACTTAACGGATGTTTATATAAATCGTTTAAAATAAAAAAGCCTTCAATTTCTGATATTTTGCCTTTTCATTTGGGTTTCCCAATTGAAGCCCCGCCCATAGGGCGGGTACCGTTGCTAGTTTATGAAAAAAAAATCTTTCACCAGCCATGCATAAAGCAGCTTGACGCACGCAAAAAAAAAAAATTCTACAAGCCGCGTACATGATGGTGTTGTGGTTTTTTTTGTTTCACAGTGCTATATGGTTAAGCTGGTTAAGCACCTTTAATAAACCATAAGCGCTTTCCTTCAATAAATTGGAAACAGTACCTGGTGTTATCGTTTTATTTTTTAATTGTTAAGCATTAGTTATGAAACTGTAAATCATGTGCATTTGCGGTCGAAAACATTTAAAAATTTTCCTCTATGAATCAGGAACCGCCAGGAAGCTAGAAGGTATCCCCTTTTCCCCCATTGAAACAATGCTGCAGCATACATTTACAAGATTTCATCGACCTTCGCGGATTATCGTTGACATTCACGGGCTTTGCCTCACCATTTCCGGGACTTTCATCGACCTTTGCGGATTATCGTCGACATTGTCGGGATTTTCCTCAACATTCGCGGATTTTGCCTTGCCTTTCGTGGTTTGGTCATCTCTATTAACTGATTTTCACGACTCGGGAAACGATACCCTCTTTTTCTCGTGAAACAATGTCCCGCCATTCCCGGTTTCGCAATTCGCAGCATTTTCCAGGAACGTATCGCCCGCGAATAGCAGGGTCGGTATATGCATGCAATATACATATTGTGTGGGTGTATGTGTGTGTGTGTGTGTGTGTGTGTGTGTGTGTGTGTGTGTGTGTGTGTGTGTGTGTGTGTGTGTGTGTGTGTGTGTGTGTGTGTGTGTGTGGATGTGTGTGTGTGTGGATGTGTGTGTGTGTGGATGTGTGTGTGTGTGGGTGTGTGTGTGCGTGTGTGTGTGTGTGTGTGTGTGTGTGTGTGTGTGTGTGTGTGTGTGTGTGTGTGTGTGTGAGATAGATGTTTGTTTGTTTTCGAGACCCTACTCTTCCAAGGCTCCCAAGCTCCCAAGGTTAATCACCAGAAAACTTTATGGGATAACATTTTTTAAGACGATGCACCTAAATAGGGGATTTAAATAGTTATTTTCTCACAATTTATAACCTTTAAACACCCGAGCCACCACTTGTCACCATGTTCTCCGAAGCATCCATATATACAATGCTTTATAAAAAGCACAAATGTTTTTGGAGTTAAACCAGGATTCCAATATCCAGGAGTTAAACCAATATCTGTTGTAGCCACTGTATCGATCTGTTGGAAGTGCGAGGTGTGGCCTCATCTTGGTGAAACAATTGCACAGCCTTGTCGATGTGGTGCTTCCACGCTAATGCAACTCAGAACTTCTGGATAATTTTCAAGTACCATTCAGTGGTTATGGTTACCAATATCCCTTCTTCATCTTGAAACCAGAAAAGCCCAATGATGCCAGATTTGCTTATGGTAAACTATGTAGTGCATTTCTGGCTTTGCAATGGCCTTTCAAGCACTTCATCAGGAGAACTACAAGTCCAAATCATGTTGTTTATAGAGTGAACATGACCACTTAAAAGAAAGTGGGCTTTGTCAGAAATCCATACATGACTCAGAAAATTTGGATCCCTATGCATTTTTTCTCAAACCATTCACACATTGTGACATATGGTTGTTTATCATTGTTTGTTAGTTTTTGCTTCACTTGTATGCTATACAAGTACATTTTTAGTTCCTGCGTCAGAATTATTTGTGTACTTTATAAAGATAAGTTCAATTCTTGAGATCGACGACGTAGTGATTTCCTGGTCTCCTCAAAACTGCTTCATGGACCGCTTCGATGCAGACTTGTCTGGGGCTAATCTGGTCTCGAACTTCTTTCTGAATTGTGTTTGAGTCTGTTTAAATGCACTTTGTGGCAAAGTAAAACTCCACAATAAAGATCCTTTGTTCAATTGTCCATGCCATCTTCAAAATTAACAGTATGACTCTGATGTTTGCAGTTTTTCCTCCAAACGATGTTTTATACAAACCTGCAATTAAAAATTGTATTAAAAAAGTAAAAATTTCACATAACTTTAATGTGGTTGCAATTTTAATGAAACACCCTTGGAGTACCATTTATAAAACTAGGGCATGCCCGTACTATATATATATCTAAAATTATATCCCCCCCCTCTATTTACATGAAATGGTTTGGTCCGGTGGCAATCCCCCCCCCCCCCCCCCTCTATTTACATGAAATGGTTTGGTCCATTCGCAAAGCCAAAGCGAACGGCTTGCGAGTACGGTGACAATCCCCCCCCTCTATTTACATGAAATGGTTTGGTCCAAAGCGAACGGCTTGCGAGTACGGTGACAATCCCCCCCCTCTATTTACATGAAATGGTTTGGTCCAAAGCGAACGGCTTGCGGAGTTTGGTAAAGAAATCGCCATAGCTCGGTAACTACTTGTCCGATTAATATGAAACCTTGAAAAGGCACATCCTCGGGTCCCCAGCAATATACCTGGCAAGTTTAAAGTATATCGGACCCGTGGTTGTCGAGAAACAGCGGTCACAGACAAACATACAGACATACATACACACAGAGATTACTGGAATTATAGATAGATACTTGGTATTACTTTAGTAAGGGCATTTTATGAGATATTTCACAAATCTGTTAACTAAATTGTTACCAAAAAATTTCTTCACCAATATGTTTGTAAAGGTGTGTAATAACTAATAACATGTGTTAAAATGTTGAAGTTCAACTCCCGTGGGAAACCCAGAAAAAAGCTGTTGAATTCGGGTACCGAAAAATTATTTTCGAGAATTTTTATTTTTTTTAATCGGCCCTTAAGTAACTTATGAGGGGTCAAATAAGGGTTTTTCATGATTCTGAGTTGATTGTTAACATTTATATTTTCACTTTTACATTTACACACAAAGTAGCTTTTATTTCACATACATATAAAATACTCAAGAGTTATTTCTCATTCACAATGTCAGAAGTTTCAAGTCATTGTCTATGTCTTTTTCAGACTCGACAACATCATGACTGCAGTTTCTGCATGTAATGCCATTACAGACTCCACAGGCCGAGATGCACGTGACCCCATTCTTCTTGCAGCTGCATCGCCGGTTGCTGCAATCTCCATGACAATTACAGCTCGTGAACTGCAATAGCTCCTCAGGAGCCGTGGGGTCCAGTGTTGGAACTGGCTCATACCCATGCACACCTATTGTCCATCCATAGTCACTGGGGTTCAGAGACATGCTCTGTAGAAGGATCCAGTCCCGGGTCTGCAGGTAGGCACGGAGTGAATGTTGTGCAGCTGCACCCTCTGTTGGAGGTAGAGTCTCTGGTTTGATCACTCCTGCCGCTGCCTTCCTTGAGAACATGTTGTACCGAATTTCACCCAATGTAGTATCTCGTCCATGGTAAATGTACTTGTATTTGGGTCCTGGGAGGATGGGAGGCTCCCATCTTCCCATCAGCCACCTTCTCCATGAAGGTCTTCATGTCACCACGCTCCTCCTCAGTGAAGGCAAGTTTCATGATGTGTTGATAGATGGCTGCATCGATGAGGAGGTGAACACGGATTGCCTTGTCAAAACATCCTCCATCCATGATGTGGTTGGCTGTCGTACCTCCAGGATAGATCAACTGGATCACATCTAGTAGTCCAGAATCTTCCATGATGTTACCCATTGATCCAAGATAAGACTCCAGCAGGTGAAAACCACCCAACCTTGGAATGACGGGTAGATTTGCCTGCTTTATTATATTCACAGCCTTCAGCCAAATCGGAAGATCAACGGTCACTATAGCGACTCCAGCGCGCCGTATGCACTCTTTCAGAGTGGTGAAGATGGTGTTGAGGTCATTAGGGTCTCCTTCAATAACTGGGAGGAACTCGATCTGTGTGCTCTGCTTTGCATCATTAGCATGGATTCTCTTCATCCAGCCATTCCAGTTGGAGTGTGGGAACTCAGGATCGTTGGCTTTGATCACCCACCCCGCTGCCCAGAGTGTGTCACCTGGAGTGAGGAGTGGCTGATCATGAGCCAGGGAGGAGGAAAGCTCAGCGAGGGGGAGAAACATGATCGCGTTCGTTCCTATCTGTTTGCTGTTCGTAAATGGAATAATCTTTACTTCAGTTCTTCTCAGGATCTTAGCTTTGTCGAGTGCCTTCAACTTCACCCGGGGTAAAGCTGCTGTTGTCTGTGGATCTGGCAAAGGTGGTGCCGGAGAGGTGACTTCGATCCAACCCATTGAGTGAAAGGGAGTGTTTCCGTAAATAGAGACAATGTTTAAATCTATATTGTCTCCAACAAACTGAGTGACTGCATTGTTTGTTTCCCCAACCTCCATAAAGACCACCTGATCATTACTTGACAATTCACTTTCACTGGCTGGCACTTTGGCTGTCATCACTGATTGATCCTCAAGCGCAGCATCAACCGCAACCTCATCATTGATCTGTTCATCGGTTTCCTCCACAATGGTGTCAAGAGTGCCAGAAGTATCTGGAACATCATCTCCACTCCTACTATTAAGGAAGCAGTATTTGTAGTTTTGTGTCTCCGTGTAAGACTCAGTGTATCCCAGCCGGTGGAACTTGTTGAGCATCCATTTTGACCCAAATCTATGATCAAGTTGTATGGCAAGCCCCATTTGGTGTGGCAATACTCCAGACCGAGGTCGACAGGCCTTAATAAAATTCTGCCCCCAAACGGCAACTCTTTCGTCTGTCTTGACAATCGGTCTCAAGAACATCTGAAGGCTTGCAGGAACAAGTGTCAGCTGACTATCGATGTCAGTCATACTGTGTGTGGTGGGGTATGACTTTGGACCTAAATCAATCAAGGCAATATCATTGGATATGAACTTGAGTGCCGTCTTTATGATCTGAGTCTTCTCATCTCCATGGTCAAGATTAGCATGATGCACTCGCAGAATATTGTCGGTGCCATCTTTGAGACAGAGTACATCTGCCCTTCTTTCCTGTGTTGTGAAATACAAGGTGTCTTCGTATTTCTCTAGAAGTTTTATCTTTAGCCAATGCTTTGAATAAGAAAGGCTCTTCTCTGGTGACTGATCAAACTCCTGCAGCTTTTCATGGACTTGGTCCATGTTCATTACCCCATGCTCTAATTCTGAGTCTAACCATTCGCAGAATTCAATAAAAACTGCCTCTCGCTCCTCATCAATACTCCTCTGTCCTCTCTTCCTTTTTCCTTCCTCATCAGTCTTGGACAAACTGTCACCTCTCGCAAACATAAGTTTGCATCGCAAATGGTACAGTGTTTCTTCTGCTACCAAGTCGTTGATCTCTTCCAGGCATCCAGTGACTTCAGTGCCCCAGTCATCCCCGTGACTCCGTGCTGTCTTCAGCAAGCTTGCCTTCAGTGTATCTGCAGTCAAATTATCTGGCACTCTGTATTTCTTTCTAGCTTGTGCTGGATTATTTTTGTAGAGCTGGGCTGGTTGGTTGCAAAGAATGCATACATCCTTATACAGGAGGTCAACTGACTGTGATCTTCTAGAACTGCAGCCAGTTGATGAACTGAACTCACAAGTAGTGCGTCTTCTCTTCAACTTTGATGACTCTTTCTCTGCCTTTGATGCTTGCTGACTGAGCTGACTTCTTGGTGGTTGCAACAAAGTTGTTGTACAGATCATTTTTACACTTCTGGTGGTACCTCAGTTTTCCTTCCTTTTGAGCCTCCTTCATACGTTCCACAACAGTAACATTTTCGACAGTTTCTGCTTGTTTCAATAAAGTTGAGTATCCCTTTGGAGTTGCCTGTATGAGCCTTTCAGCTGGTGTATCCGAGCGTGCACAGATGAAGCAATTGAGCACAGGTGGAGTAACGTCTTCATCCATATTGCTAGACTCCATGTCCTGCAAAGTAGAAAATGAGATATATTTAGAAATTATTTTTCCACAAAGGAGTGTCTGTGGTGAAATATAAATGTTAACAATCAACTCAGAATCATGAAAAACCCTTATTTGACCCCTCATAAGTTACTTAAGGGCCGATTTAAAAAAATAAAAATTCTCGAAAATAATTTTTCGGTACCCGAATTCAACAGCTTTTTTTCTGGGTTTCCCACGGGAGTTGACCTTCAACATTTTAACACATGTTATTACACACCTTTACAAACATATTGGTGAAGAAATTTTTTGGTAACAATTTAGTTAACAGATTTTCATATGTTTCCCTTACTACTTAGCTAGGGTTCGCATCGACCCACTGACTTCTGTGTCTCAGAGAAGATTCTCTAACCACAATGTAACTCATGTGGTATATCAATGATTGAACTTTATTTCAATTGTTTGAATATTAGGGTAATGATTAATCTTTTTAAAAATTACACATGATTCCGAGCAAGGAGGTAAGGTTTGGAACTAAGAATGGTGGAGGAGTGGGTGATGATTATATTCAGAAAAGTCAAGACATTTGTTGATGCATTGGCAAAAATTGGCAGATATAATTCAATGTTATAAAATGCAATGTATTTGGCACATGCAATAATAATAGATATAGGGAGTACAAAATGCAAGTGACAGTTCTGGAGCATGTTACATGGGAGAAAGATCTCAGCGTTTTTGTAGATACAAGGCTTAAACAGACAGCGCAGTGCCAGACAGCAAAGGGGAAAGTTCATTGGATTTTAGGTTGTACTCGCGTGGGTATAGTTTATAGATCGAAAGAGGTTGTGTTGACGTTGGAGAGGAATTTAGTGAGGCCGAATCTCACAATCGTTTTGTTACGTTTTTGTTGCCTTATTTGAGGAAGGACAGTTCCGATTGAAGGAGTTCACCACAGATCTACCAGATTTATTTCAGGGCAAGATAGACGAAGCCATGAGGAGCGGCCGAGGGAGACTCGATTTTTTTATTTTCATGAGGTTATTACAAGATATCATGGAAATATCTTTCTAATAATGAAAGGCTTTGATAAAAAATATATCATGCAGGAAAGGTCTATCAGGATCGGCAGCAAAAGGATCAGAAGGCATCGTTTGAGAGTAAATAGATGTATGCTTAAGATAGTAACAAGGCAAGGGTGTTTCATACATTGCAATTAGTGTATGGAATGGTCTTCCTGGGAAGGTGGTGATAGCAGGGACAGTTTGTAGGTGTGAATCATGAGATATTGACTCTGACTTAGACATGTCCATTGGTAGCATGTCATCTATGTTCATGCAACCCCACCTACGAGTCCTTCTCAAGCCCTCTTTTCCTCCCTCCTGCCACCACCCCCAACAAAAATATAACAATAATCTCCATATGTTGTGATTGTTTATGTCCTGTCTGTAATATACCTCTCTCCTCCTGTCCTCACTTCAATGATTGCTTTTCCCTTCCGATTAAGTCAATGTCGTTTGGATTGGGACAGCGGTGTGGATGTTTTTGATCTCATGGAGGGCGATTGTGGTCATGGAATGGGGGATTGGGTTCCTGTTGGATCTTGTGCATGTTGCACAGGCATAATGGGTCTATTGGTCTCCTCCTATGCCAATATTTAATTGTATTTATTTACTATTTTTAAAACTATTATTTAAATTATCTAAATGTAATTAATTTACTATTATTTTCGAGAAAATTTCCCGAAAACATTTCCTCTTAACAAGACTTTCATACCAATAAGTTGTCTTTATTGTCGATATGATAATCCTTTGTGTTGTGGTTCATCTGCGCAACTCAATTATTCTGAAAGGTTGAGGATAAATGACATCCTTTGACAGGACGAGTCATACGAGTCGATTGATTGAAGATCATTTCAACTGGACATCATGGTTTGTCTCATAAATGCTTTACAGGATTTCAAGACGATTATTGATTGCATATCATGCCAGAATAATTCGATAATGTACATCAAAAATATTTTATCTTACGGGACTAAAAGTTTAGTTACCCGCATGTTTGTTATTTACTTTGACGGGAACTATTTCCTTCAGAACATTTGCCTTTCCCTAAATTTTCCATCATTATATGAGGCATGACGTCATAAATGGTTGATCCAACTTCTCAACGAACGAACATCTTGGATCGCTCGCTGCACAGGATATGCGAATAAACTTGATTTAGAAAAAAATATTCTGTTAGTTCAGTTATAAAAAAATTCCCAATCCGAATTAAAAGTGATACAAGTTATAAAAAAAATTGTTCATTAAAAAAGTTTTCCTTTTTGTAATACAACGGAACGTGCTTGTTATGGGGTCTGTTAAAGAATTTGCTTCCACCAAGCAATAGGAGCTGCAGAGATTTCAAATCACCTTGAAATATCTGGTAAGTAAACAACTCGCAGATCATAAATAAACATAGCACTGATCCAAAGTCACCTTATCTTTATAGCAATTCGACGTGGCGCATGTGCACAAGATGAAATCTACAAAGACTTTGTTAAAAATAAATAAAAACAAAAATACAAAACACCACTGCTATCATCTACATTATCGGCCTAAAACAACCGTTGTTATCTCCAACAGATGCATCACACCGGTACAATTCCAGGCAACTTTTCACGTGCATTATCTGTCCGCATGTACGGTAACGGAAAATGTAAGCTTGATGTTTATCTTTGTGTTTTTTCTCAACACAAGCAATGCAGACTCAATGTGGAACACGTGTGGTAGCAAATTCCTGTTCCAAAGCCTGCACGATGTGTGGGCACCGTGATTGTTTATCTTTGCTGGAACTACGATGAAACAACTAACAAAGTACAAAGTGTACCCAGTAATAAAATCCACAGCTGCTTTCCAAAGTGCACTATAATGAATTATCCACATGCCAATTTGTGCAAATATTGATCATTTGGGAAAAAATATTTTTATAATAAAAATAATAATATAGCACTTCAGTGTATGATTTATCTGCATATTTTCAGTGGCAAACAACAGTGGGCTTCATTCGTATGACTCATATGCCTCATTACTCCCGCCAGGGAGTAATGCATTCACTCGTGTCCGTGTGTGTGTGTGTGTGTGTGCGTGCGTGTGTGTGTCCGTGTGTTTGTGAACAGGATATCTGGAAAAGTTCTAAACGGATTTGGATGAAAGTTGGTGGGATGATTGCCCTTGGGATAAGGAAGAATTGATTAGTTTTTGGTGAAGCTCAGGATATTATTCCGGATCCAGGAATTTTTTGAAGGATTTTTTTACCATTGGAAGATAGGGCTCATTTTTTAAAACATTATCTTCTATATATTCTATATTTAACATTGTGATATGAAAATAGTTTTCATATTTGTTTTAAATGTAGTTTAAACTCATGGTTATGCGTTAGAGTGGTGTATTTTTTTTAGCAGTGTTGTCTTCAATGTTCATTTTTTTTCTAATAAAGACATATTCTGCCATTTTAAAACCACCGAAGTGTGTATTAGGTTTCCCCCTTTCATAAAATGTATCGTTTGATACGTATGATTTAAAACTTTTTTTTTTTTTTTTTTTCCACCTCAGAAGGGATATGAACATTTAGCTCAGCGAATGTCAATCGCGGTGTCAGTATTTGATGAACTTATAAAGACTTAGTTCCAGATTTGTCAATGGCTGAGGTATATTAACAAACGAATAAAACAGATTTGGCAAAATTCCAACTTTTTTTTTTTAAGATCGCAAATTCACCCAGGGTTGTGAGAGGCTGAAGAAGAAGAAACCCTGCATGGGCTTCCCAGACCAAATAAATAATTCCGGGTCTGGCTCTGTGATTTTCAGGTTTATTACTCCCGCCAGGGAGTAACGCATTCAATCGTGGCCGTCCGTGTGTGTGTGTGTGTGTGTGTGTGTGTGTGTGTGTGTGTGTTCGTATGTTCGTGTGTTTGTGAACAAGATATCTGGAAAAGTTCCAAACGGATTTGGATGAAAGTTGGTGGGATGATTGCCCTTTGGATAAGGAAGAATTGATTAGTTTTTGGTGAAGCTCAGGATATTATTCCGGATCCAGGAATTTTTTTGGAAATTGTTTTGGGAAAGATTTTTTCTGTTTTACTGCATTAAAGCTTTTATTCTCATTCTTAAATGATGTTTTCCTCCTCTAATTCCGAGAAAAATCAAAATTAATTCTCTGACAGTTAGGGCCTACTTTCTTTTTCATTTATTGTTTTGGGGAGAGGAGATGTTAAACAAAACGTATTATTCCAACTAAACCCACGGCGGGAGTATGCGCTCTACTGAGTGGCGTTCTAGTTCTGCTTGCATCGATAGAAAAACCAGTAGTTTGTTCCCAAAAGTATCAGATCATGCAGACCCATTGTCAGAAAAGGTTGAAGATAAAATAGTTAGTAGGTAAATAAAAACAAGAAGAAATTAGAGAGTTCATCGAACACGTTACCCTGCACAGTGTTTTAGTTTATACTTCAATTTAAATGAAATTAAGCTTGTAAAAGTCATACAAATGATTTCATTCCGGGTTTTACCACCATTTTCCGCAGTGTCTATTACACTATTCTATCTACCACGTTACATTATAACATCCTTAAAAACAGTACGTTTCGTGATTGGAATAATTTTCAATTTTTTTTGACTGCCAGACAGGCTGACAGAGTCAAATATTATATCATTCCTCTATGCAGATGCGCAATCGGGATGAATTCAAAGACAAAGTACTGTGAAACGGCAGACTTGTCTTCCTATTCATGTTCTGATTTGTGTTCAAATTATAACATTCAATTTAAGTATGTTGTCCCTCGATCATGAATTAGCATTTGCAGATGGACACAGATGGACGGACGGACATGAACCAAATGCTTAACCCCGCCATTCGCTTCAGGTGAGCGGGGTGATAATTAAATGTATAAATTCACAAGCTTATTTGTGATGTGGCAATTTGTCCCCCTCTTGCCTTTTCTCATTTCAAGAAAAAGACTTTACATAACTGGAAGACTTGAGCCACATCAAGCCTTTACTAGTCTAGCCGTACAGAAACTTGTATGGAAATCAATTTGCGGCCTGCAAACTTTCATGTGTGCAAAAAAAAAAAGAGCCATGAACGAGTGAATGGAAAAGTGATGAGGCAAACTGGGTTATGGCATTCCATTGATACAGACATGAATCCCCCCAAAAAGGAAAGGAAATCTAGGAATGAAATTATTGTAATATAAAATGATCAAACGAGACACAATTGCTGAAACTTCATTTGATTTCCGATGGAAGGAAACTTTAAAAAAATCATATGGTTGTGGGAATGAGTCCAAGTGGCAGCACAATGTGGAAAATCAGGTTCCTCATTTTTACATGTGAAAGAATCAATCGCATTTGATGGTTTTAGGCAATTGGGAGGTTGTGTGCAACGAAAGACATGGTAATGGCACCTGGCGATCAGTCTTTGGAGTAAGGCCTGTACCTCAGCAGAATATGGGAGGAGGGGGTTGGGAGTAGACATATTGATTGCAAATGTGCAGACACATGCTTGAATAACTTAGGGGTATTTTATCAAATGTGGCGCTGCCAAAGCCAATGCAGGTGTTCATAACAAACGAAAAACTGCATTGTTAATAACGATGGATGTCTAACGATGTTACAATGGGTGACAGGTTGCTCGGCACGAAGCGACGTGATGCGCAAAAAGCCGTGAAAGCTGCTTGTTTAAATTAATGTTGTCACAAAAGGATGTTTACTTTTAAAGTACACATTGAAGCCTGAAAATACAAGACTCCTGCAGAGAAAACATATTTTACTTCATGATATATATATATATATATATATATTGTTACAGATCGCGGTTAGATGTTGTAGACCGAGCGGTTGGTGACCGCGACCTAACAAACTTACCCGATTCCACCCGAACTTTGGCCGTATCGCACCACAGCTGCTCAATCAGGGAAAAGACAAAGGCGACGAATGCAAAGAGGAAAAAGGAATAAAACGAGAAGACGTACAGACGAGTAATGGGGTTTATTATTTACACACACAAGCAAAAAGGAGCAATTAAGTTTATTTACAACACATAAGACGCAGGTGACACAGTGCAAATACTAGCTTATCTACAGGCTTAACTTATCCCAGGACAGAACAAACAAAAGACACTGACTCACGCGGGGAATTGCAGGAATCGCAGGATGTGGAGGGCTGGAGGGAGAGGGAGGTCCAAAGGGGGGTCATGCAGCACGATCGGCGCGTTTAGTAGCCGCCGTTCCTTTTCGGCCCTGCTCCAAACCGCCGCCCAGGCCCCAAGCGGCTGCCGGGTGTCGCTGCTGCTGCCGCCTCCACTTGCCTTGCCAGGCCCTGTCCCACTCGTCTAAACCCTCAACTCTTTCTTGGTCCCTCACTCTTTACCACCACTCTCTTGACGACCAACTCAGACCAACTCAGACCTCTCTCACCAAGACCAACCCTTTGTGACCAACCGACTCAGACCAACTCAGAGTGCATCTCTCACCAACTCCTCCTGACCACTTCCGTTTTGCGCCTTTTATAGCGCCTCCAGCGATTACGCCCCCGGCGTTTTGGACACGCCCATCGGGGTGCTCACCTCGGCCCTGGTTGGTCGCGCGACCCTCGGGCTCCGCCCTGGATGACGACGGGCGGGCACGCCCCTCCTCCCCTCTGACGAGGTGGAGACACGCCTTTCTTCTTCGACTCGAGCCTCGTGGTCAATGGTGGTTATTGGAGGGGAGGTGATTGGGAATTGGGGGCTCAGCAGTGACGAGAGGAGATGTAATATGGAAATGGAGGTTTTGGGGATGGGAAGGAAAGGGAATCTATTCTCTTTCACTGGTGCAATGGAGTATTTCAATTAATGGAAGACACAGCCTTACACTAATACACATAATAAGGATATAACTGTCAAAAAAGATATATCGTGTCCTGCATGTATGTTTTATGGACTAACTACGGAAACGCCCTTTGACCTTTATACAACCACAAACGGAGGGAGGAGGGGTGATATTTTACAACAACCTTTTACAACAACCTTTTACAACAACGTTTTACAACAACAATAAAATAAAAAAACATTCTCATATCCACAACAATATATATATATATATATATATATATATATTGTTGCGGATATGGGATTTGGCCTCTATCCATATCCGCTTGTAAATATTCCCCTATTTCCCCAATACTCCCCAACTATCCCCAATCCCCCATTCCCTAGTCCCATTGCCTGTAAATAACACTCTGTAGAACCGACCTTCCCCTTTTTCCCCCATTAAATGTCGTGCCCAGGTCCACCGCATCTCACGTAGACAACTTTCGGACATCTTGCTAGTTATTCTTAGTCTATGTCAGTTAAGGACTCGTTTCCATTAATTCTGACTCTTCGTTGCACCAGAATGTGATTATATGGCACCAGTAGTGAGTTTAGGACCTTCCCATACCTCCTCCCATCTTCTTCCCCAAACAACAACTACAACAACAACAACTACAACAACAACTACAACAACTACAACAACGGCGCGCGCGGGGAGTGTGCGTCCTCACTCCGGCTCGGTTAGCCGCCATTACCCATGTGCACCGACGGGGTTACCACGAAGGGGCTGCCTGTCGGCCCCTCGTCAAGGGCGGAGCCGGTAACCCCCGCACCCAATGAGAAGCAACGGGCCGATTCCATCTGGGGCGGAGCTAACGAGCCGAGGGCGTGTCACTCCCCGCCGGATATACGCAGCGACTTACCGGACATGACGTCAGATGCGCCCCCAGCTTGAGAAGACAAGTCACCACCTCCGAGCGCTGAGTGAGACCTCCCGCATCTTTGGACTGGACCGGGTCGATTTTGCCCCTGAGCCAAGGTGCACCTTGAGCCATCGAAGACCTGCCCCTCCTTGCCATCAATCCCCGTGTGAGTCAGTTTTGTCCCGTTTATCTGTCGTCTGTCGGGGCTAGATAAGACTGTGTCTAAGTGCCTATCTTACTATGCTGTCCCTCTCATTCCTGTAATCTGACCTTCCGCAATATTATAACCTCCTCCGGAGGTCTTGAGAACTGAACCCTTGGTGTCGTGTCATTTTAATCCCAGCCGTTGTGTCTTTTCCATCATTGATTTAGCATAGCGCGACTTAGTCAACGTTCGAGCATAATCGGGTAAACTGTGCAGACGCGGTCATACCAAACCGCTCGGTAAACTAACATCCACAACCGCGTCTGTAACATTTGGTGTCAGGAGTGTCGGATTCGGACCTGGGACTAAATTTGTTAGGCCCAAATTTTGGAACACCAATTGTACCACTAGGGTAACAATTGGTGTTGGGAGGTAGAATTCGATCCGGAGCGCGTTTCCCGTGCTCGAAATTATAACAGCGAAATTTGATTGTGTTTTACAAAAAAATGAAAACCCGAATTTTGAAAGTCGCACTATGGCGGATCAAGACAGCTGGGGTCCGGTAGAGGAGAGTGAGGCAGGGTCGGTCCAGGACCAAATTGAGGGACGCGAGGAGAGCGAAGCAGCGAGGGTAGCAGACGCACAAAATAGCGTCGTTGCGCCCGACATTGCGGGTGCGCAAAATGGCGCCTCGCTGGTCGCGGCGCCCGCGACCGTGGCAGCGCCCCTGGTGGATTTGAACCTTTTTTTTCTACAAATGAAGGCCCTTATGGACAAGAATAGCGAAGAAATGGAAAGCAGAATGATGGGGGTAATGGGGAACCGGATGGATGCTCAGAGTGAGCGATTGGAGAACCAAATGGGGGTAATGGGAAACAAATTGGGGGTAATGGGAAGCCAAATGGGGGTGAGGGGTTAGACAATAATTTTAAGGGTTTAGACAAGAAATTTGGGAAGTTAGACGACAAATTTGAGGGGTTAGACAACGGGATAAAAGAGGTGAAAAATGGGTTAATGGGGGTAGAAAATAGAATGGCTGCCCAGGAGAATCAGATAGAGGGAGTGAAAAATGGGTTAGAGGGGTTAGAAAACAGGATGGAAGGCAAATTGAGGGACATGAGGGACCAAGCGGAAAGGGAAGTTAACCAAATGGGGCAGCAGATAGAGGGGGTCAGAATAGGGGTAGAAACCAAACTGGATGCTCACAGGGAGGAAATGGAGCAGATGAGGGTGGCATCTGGGCAGGAGATGCAAGTGATGGGAGAAGAGATCAGAAGAGGTGTGAGTGAGGAGGTCGGAGGAGTGCGCGAGGAGGTGAGGCACTGTAAGGAGCGCATGGAGAAGGAGGTGAGAAAGGGGACTGTAAAGTTACAAGGGGGCATAGAGGTCCTGACACAGGAGGTGGAACAGCTGACGGAGGGACAAAAAGAAGTAACGGAGCAGGTTCAAAGGAACACTGCGGTATTAGGAGGATTAAAGGCGACACAGAAAGAACTAAAAGATGACTTGTAAGCGACGAAGAGGGAATGTCAGATGGTACGTGAGGGATTGACAACGAGGTTGGACGAGGTGATAGAGGTAATGGAGACGACGGACCGGCAGGTGAGGACGCACATGGAAACGGTCAAGGTAGCCTTGGAGGACGAACTTGAGGAGACGTACCGGGGAATAAAAGAGGTGAAGCAGAAATTAGAAGAAGTGGAAGAAGGGGTGAGCGAAATTAAGAAGCGACGGAGAGGGGATAAGAAAGAGATAAAAGAGGAGATAAAAGAATTGGTCCAAAGTCTGTGTTTGGATCGTGATGATGTGCTCATTAACCGGATGAGGGATTCGCAGGTGATGGAGGAGAAGCGAAGAGGAAGAGGACCCGGTGTAAGTGGTGACCAATATGGTCGTGCGTATGATGCGCCAGGGGATTTAAGAAGCTTGGGGGTCGAGATGGACCCGGGTGTTCGTGAGAGGCCGTGGGTGAAGTGTGCGACAGGTCCGGTGTGCGAAAAAGGAGGTGTGCGAGAAAGTCCGACTCTGGGGTGTGTGAGGAAAAAGTGTGTGCCAAGGAGTGAGGGTGCTGGCGAGAGTGAGTCGGTCGTAGCGCGTGTGCGAGGGAGCACATGGAAGCGCGGTGTGGTGAGTGTTACAGAGGGTGTGACGGGAGAGTGTGCGCAAGAGTGTGAACGAGAGAGGTGTGTGACGGACAGGTGCATGAGGAAAGAGTGCGCTGTCAAGAGTAAGGGTGAGTGCGCTGTCAAGAATGGAGGTGAGAGTAGTGAGAGTGACAAGGAGAGTGAGTTGGTTGTGACAGGTGAGCGAGGATGTACACCTGGGATGGAAGGATGCACACCTGGAATGGTAGAGCGTGAGTGGGAATGCACGCTGGAGTTGGTGGTGAGGCACGTGGTTGGGTGTGCGAATGAGAGCACACCTGTGATTGTCACAGAGGAGGTGACAGAGGAGGGGGCGCGAAGAGGTGTGTTGGTGAGGTGTGCGACCAACGAATGTGTGCCAAAGTGTTCGGTGGTCAGGGGTGTGACCAAGGCTGTGAGTGGAATGGGTGTACCTGGGTGTGTAAGGAAAGGTACGAGGAGCATGGAAACGGCTGGATGTGTGAGCAAGGAACGGGCTGCGGGGTGTAAGCGTCCAGGTGAAGCATCGACGGTAACCGGTTTAGAGGTTAGAGCGACTGTTAGCCGAATCGGGCCCTCGGTGCGTGCTGGGCCTCGCTTTGAACGGCCGCGTCCGTGCTCCACTAGGCGGAGCGGGCAGCCCGATAGAAAGGGTCGTCATGGCGACCACTTTTTGTTGAGGCATTCCGGCAGGTCGAGATCGAGCCATGGGATGGCTCCACGCCGAGGTGGTGCGTGGGATCTCGGCCCGGGTAAGCCCCCGTCCCTGCACCGAGTGCCGGACGCACCCAGCCGCTGGCACAGAACAACCCGCATTCATGGCTTGGTTTTACGAAGCCGGGCTTTGGACAGGAATTGGCGCACCGAGAGGCATTAGTGAGTAGACTGGGTGATGAGGTTAGTGTTTTGGACCCAAAATTAGAGAAAAACAAAATTTGATGATTGGCAAAGGATTGGCAGTAGTGATTGGCAGATGATGGGTAGTGATTGGCAAATTTTTGATTTGTTGAAATTTGATGTGCAAAATTGGTAGTGAGCGATGGGCCCGGTGGGTAAGGGGGGCATCCCTGCCACCCTTCCCATATGTGGGGCAAAGGAGCTATAGCTTATGGGGTGTATGGCAGTGAAAACTAGCCCGGGTGGGTTAGGTTATATTGGTAGGGATCTAGCGAAGATGACAGTAGGTAACGTTAAGGTTAGTTAGTGACTGATACCTGTAGTGGGGACGCAGGTAGATTAGTATGGATGATAATGACGAGGGAGCGCAATAGTTTAAAGGGACGACTGGGAAGCGCAAGTTTCAGAAGGGAGTAGTTAGCTGAGATGATGCCGTGTGTGTGAGAATTGAACAGGTGTGATTGCACAGGTGTGCAACTGGACAGGTGTGTGGAGCAGTGTGTGAGTAGTGAGTGTGTGGATCAGCGCGAATGCGCTTGGGGAGAGAAGGGTGCAGGCGGCACCAAGAATGAGAGCACAGGTGTGCAAGTACAGGTGTGTGGAGAGAGTTGGAGTAAGTGGTACGGAGTGGTGTGCATGGTGCGAAGGTGTGGATGGGGGAAGAGTGGACCCCTTTCACGAGTACCCGGGGCGGGTAGTGTAAGTGTTAGGTAGAGGGTATAGGTAAATTGTGGTTGGATATTGGCATTTGTGGTGCGGTGGCAGAATGGTATTGTGGATGGGTGCATTAGTGTTGTGGAAATGGCTGGGCGTGTAGCCTGTTA
>NC_136262.1:76944976-76983509 GCF_964187855.1 Myxine glutinosa
ACAAGCAGGGAATTACCAGTGAACTGGTACTCAATTAGCCGACCTCGGAAGGATGACAGGCTGAGTCAAACCCCTGGCGTTAATTCAGCGATTGACCGGGATTCGAACCCAGGATCCTAGGATCCTAAGCCGGCACCCTAGCCGCTAGCCCAACACCAGGGACTCCCCTTTATCACCTTTATCTATAGATACTGTTTAAATGAAGATCAAATATTGATATGTCCACATATGTTAAAAAGATTAAAAAAACATTTCATGGGGTGTACTTACTTTTTCCACATGCGAAATTTGCATTTTTGTTTATTTAAATTATACAATGGATTACAAAATGTAAATGTTTCATGATATTTGTTATATTATGTCACCTTTGTCTATCAATATTGTTGAAATGAAGATCAAATAGATGTATGTTGAAATATGTTGAAAAAGTCAAAACTTTACATGGGGTGTACTTACTTTTTCACGTCAGTGTATATATATATTGTTGTGGATATGAGGATTGTGTTTTTTTTTATTGTTTTATTCTGGACCCTCCTGCCTCCAGTCTGTGTATAAAGGTCAAAGGTCGTTCCGTAGTTATTTCATAAACAATCACGTTAGCCAATAATAGATTTCCTCCTTGTTGACAGTTATTTCCTTATTCTGTGTAGTAGGCTAAGGATTTGTTCTCCATTAATTGACACTCCATTGCACCGAATTCAAATAGATAGATCCCCTTTCATTTTCAATTAATAAAGCCGCAATTGCCAACTGCATTCACCGCGACTCCATTAGCCCCGAGGTAGGCTCGGAGAAGAAGGGGGAGGCGCTGCCGAATCCTGGGCGTGCCCGCCCATCGTCATCAAGGGTGGAGCCAGAGGGCCGTGCCGATCAATCAGGGCCGAGGCGAGCTCACCGATGGGCGTGTTCTAGAGGCCGGCGGCTTGATTTGCCCACGGCATTACAAAAAGCACGCGCGGAAGCCGTTGACAGAAGCGCGGGGGAAGCCTTTGACACAAGTGCGGATGAGTGATGAAAAGGAGTCCTGAGAAAGCACACGACGTCCCCACGGCAGCAGTTTGAACCACCGGAGCTTGAACCACAGGAGCTTGAACCACAGCAGCTTGAACCACAGCAGCTTTGAACCATCGCAGCTTTGACCGCCGCAGCTTGAGCGTTGACGGAAGGTTGCTGTTGAGGAAGGGCGGCGGCTGCTCCCTCCCGGCCCAGCCGTCCTCTGGTCCGAGTTGAACCTTCCTCCCGGTCCAGCCATTCACTCCTGCCTCCATTCCCCATTCGTGTGAGTCTGTCTTTATTTGTTCTGTCCCTGGGTTAATTAAGACTGCATAGATAAGCTAGAATTTTCACTGTGTCCTTCTAGTCCATCCTTCTGTCTGTCTTTATTTTATTATCTTTCCTTCTTCCTTGGTTTCTTTCAATCCTGTAAATAGTAATAAATAATAATCGTATTTCAAACCTTTTTGTCTCCTTCCTCTTCTTCACATCCGCGTCGCCTTTGTCTTTTCCCCATTGAATATCTGTGGCACGATTTGGCCCACGTTTAAGGAATCGGGTCTTAGTCATTGTAAAAACGGTTCGGGCCGCGGCGCCATCCGCTCGGCAAACTAACATCTTATCCGCGGTCCGTAACAATATGTATATATATATTGCTATTATAAGGGGAGACGGGGGGGGACACTTATCCAACCAAGATATTCTAGATTGATATTTTTGATTAATTTTCTGAAATTTGTGGAATTTGTTTTTCGGTTGGAAGTTGTGGGTTACGATGTGTAAATAAAGATGGAAAAAGTCTGATTTAATGAAATTTCATTCCAGGCTATAAGGCAACAAAAGGTGAAAATTTTGAAAAGGGGTGTAGACTTTCTATTTCTATAGGCACTGTGTGTGTGTATATATATACATATATACACAGACTTGGCATTTAATATGGAATCTTTTTTTTGTGGGGGTGAACTTACTTTTCAAGATGTCTTCGAACCAAAAGTTCATTGGAATTATGTTGAAATCATTCTAGATTTTGTTAGTGTGACCTTCAAAAGAAACAAAAACCACATTTGACATCAATTCATGGACAGTACTGTGTTAAACTTCTGTACGTTTTCCAGAAGTATCTTTATTTTCCACATTAGCCAAAAAAAATTTCAACAAAAACAAAAAGCTAAATTATGACTGGGATTTTCAGACAGTAAAATTACAGTTCAGTACTTCGTGTAACCCCCACCAGCATTCAGGAGAGCACGTACACGTCGAGGCATGCTGTTCACGAGATTTGCCAAGGTTTGGACAGGAATCGCTTGCCATGCAGTGACAAAAGCCTGCTGAAATTCACACACAGAGGTAGGCTCCTGGTCCAAGTTGTGTATTTGACGCGTTAATTCTGCCCACAAGTTCTCTATCGGATTCATATCCGGGGACATGGCATGCCACTCCATATGCTTTACACCACGGTCAGCAAGAAAGTGTTGGATCATGCGAGCACGATGAGGCCGTGCATTGTCATCTTGGAAGACAAAGTTTCCTCGAAAGGCTGCACGAGCAAATGGAAGCAATGTTTCTTCTGGAATGACCCTGTACTTGAACTGGTTCAGGTTTCCATTCAGAACAACCAGGTCAGTTTTGCCCCCTGCATAAAAAGCAGCCCAAACGGTCACCCCACCACTTCCAGCTTGGACTCTTGGCACTACACAATCTTCGTTGTGGGCTTCATGCACTTGTCTGCGCACTCGGATGCGGCCATCTTGACGATAGACCAGAAATCTCGACTCGTCACTGAAGGTCACGTGATTCCAGTGTCCTGGCTGCCATTGACGGTGCTCTCTGGCCCACTGCAATCGGCTCTGGCTGTGTTTTCTGGTCAGGCGTGGCTTTCTCAGGGGACGCCTGGCATTATAGCCTGCTTGAACCAGTCGTTGGTTGACTAGCCTTCTGGATACAGGCACATTTGTCAGTTGCTGCCACTCAGCCCTAAGCCGATTAGCTGATTTGGTACGGCCATTGCAGACTAACCGGTGCAGCTGGCGATCATCTCTCCTTGTGGTTCTGCGTGGACATCCTGGCCTCGGTATTGGAGTAGGGACACCCCTCTGAGCATTTCGTTTCAGGATCTTTGACACCTGACTTTGAGTGATGCCATACTGCCGAGCAATAGCATGCTGTTTCATGCCAGAATTTCGTAAAACCACCAGTCCATGACAAACAGCATTGTCAAGTTGACGGACCATCTCCAGAGGAAGCGGCAATATCTTTTGTAGACGTGCAGCAGTTGTTTTCCACTAATACAGAATGCAACAACCCTTATATACCCGATTGTGAAGCCAATCGTCAAATGTACCTGTCCTTACATTTTGTCACGCCACCTGTGATATAATCTTGTTATTGACTTCTTGCTGCGAAAGACAATCAGTGACATGGTTCTTTCAACAAAGACATCACCGAAGGGTAAAAGAAACTCACCAGATTGATATACTGAGTTCAGAAAGTAAACCCAAGTCAAGGAAAGAAAAGAAATTCCATATTAAATGCCAAGTCTGTATATATATATATATATATATATATATATATATATATATATATATATATATATATATATATATATATATATATATATATATATATATATATATATCTATATATATATATATATATATATATATATATATATATATATATATATATATATATATATATATATACATATATATACATATATATATACATATATATACATATATATATATATATATATATATATATTGTTACGGAACCCAACGTCGGCCTCGGATCCCCTTAGAGGGGGGATTAGTCCCCTCTTCTATGACTGACCAACGTGGTCCCTGGCGCTGTACAGCGACCTCCAGAAAGGCCGGTGGCACAGCCCCGTTCGTACCGCGGACAGATGTTAATTGCCGAGCGGTTTTAAGCAACCGCGGCACGAACTATTAACAGAGACTAACCCGATCCTGAACGTTGGCCAAATCGTGCCACAGGTATTCAATTTGGAAAAAGACAAAGACGACGGATGTGAAGAAGAGGAAGACGAGGGCAAAAGGTTGGAAATGCGACTATTATTTATTACTACTATTTTCAACCAAAAGAAACCAAGGAGGAAGGAAGGATAATAAAATAATGTAGAAAGAGGGACGGACCAGAAGGACACTGCAATTTCTAGCTTATACAGACTTACTTATAACCCAGGACAGAACACACAAAACAAACTCACGTACACAAAAGGATGGAATGGCAAGAATGGTTTGGAGGGATGAGCAGGTGGAATCACAGGGCACAGCGAGCAGGTCCACTCCGGGCGGGAAGCGAGGAGCCGGCAGCTCCTTGTATTCGGCTTTACACCGCACACCAGCAGGGTCACTCGCTGCCCCGTCAGGGCTTCACGCGGCTGGTTGAAACGGGGCTGGTTGAAGCGGCTCTCTGCAGAAATCGGTCTTGTGCAGAACTCAGCTGGGTCACGCATCTGCTGTATATCTGACGCAACTCCTTTCAAAGGCTTCCGCGCGCGCTTATATCTCCCTCGGGCGATCAAGCCGCCGGCCTCCAGGACACGCCCATCGGTGAGGTTGCCTCGGCCCTGATTGGTCGCGAGGGCTCACCGATCCCGCCCTTAGAGGAGGCGCTGGCAAGGCCACGCCTTGTTCCCGGCACTGGGCCGACTCCTCCCACCTTCGGCTCTGAGATGACCTCGTGGCTAATGGAGTCTTGCAGCGAAAACAACCACAACCCACAGCTGCAGCAGAATGCAGCGAACCACCCGATGCAGTTGGCATGACAAAAGGGGAAGGTGCAGGGAATCTACCTTGTCTGAATTCGGTGCAATGGAGTGTCAATTAATGGAAGACACAGCCTTAATCTAATACACACAATAAGGAGATAACTACTGAACATGGAGATCTATGATTTGGCTACGTGATTGTATATGACCTAACTAAGGGACGCCCTTTGACCTTTATACACAACAACTGGAGGAAGGAGGGTGATATTTTACAACACAAAAAAAACACCATTCTCAAATTCATAACACTGCACCCTCCTCCTCTTAGGCACGTCCCGGGCCTATTACTTTTACTTTTAGTGTGGCACGTAGGTGTAGTTCCCTCTACATTTAACCTGACCCTGAGTGTGACAGTTTTAAAACATAAATAAATATGTCCCGCTGCTCCATTGCACCCTACCTAACAGACTCACGCCCACAGCTAACCGAATTGCGGAATTGTCTTCAAACTACAACATGAAAGATGGGGGAGCATTATTTACAGTTAATGTTACTTGTATTTACAAAACTCAACCCAGGACCTGTGATTGTTCTTTTGGGGGGGGGGGAGGGGGGGAGACAGCTTGCCCTGCATCGACGCACCATGAAGCACCCAAAAGCGCACCAAAACACCATCAAGCACCAATCGGTGCACAGTCACCACAGTTCCATAATAAAAAATAAACCAACAAACCCTGGTGGTGTCTTGCTCTTCGGCTCCCTCTGCTGGCTATTGTTATTCTTCCAGATGTTGTCAACTTCTTTGCTGGCGGCCTATTTGCAATAATAAAAGTGCACAACTGTGTCCATTTTTTTTAATTTATGGCCCACAGGGCCGACTATTGTGGTTCACCTGTGTGGCATCGGTGCCCTGTGACCAAGGTCCGCCAGCAAGATCTCGGGCCTTCATGGCCGGTTCCAGCAGAGGGGCCATGCCCCAACCCATGGGGTCCATAAGTGGTGCTCAGCCACAGACATGTGGTCCATAAGTGGTGCATCGATGCAGACAGCTGTGGTTGCGAGAGCTCTGGCACACAATGGCGGACTCCCGCACGCTCCCCTCGGCGCCCAGTGGCGCACAGTCCTCGGGTGGGAGACAAAGGGGGGGGAAGAAGACAGGTGAGCGAGGGGTAAGGTCCCAAGGGTACACATCAAACAAGGCAATGCAAGGTGAGGTGCGTTTGGAGACTGAGCGGAGAAAAGCTCGTCCCTACCGTACGTCACCCCCCCTGTTACCTACTCTACCCTTGCCCTTACCCCATATTTACAAAACTCTACACATTTACAAACTCGTCACTACCGTCATGTCTTCCCCATATTTCCCCGATACCAAATTCGTCCCCACAATCCCTCTAACCAAAATTTGCCATCACCAACTCATCATCAATCCTCATAAGGAGGGAGAGATGGAACACAAAGCACAATGTCACACCCATGTCATGATGCATCTCACATTCCAAACATTTGCACAATAAAAATAATCAAAAACAACCTGGCATGGTGTGGAGGTACGTCATCTCAGGTGAGTGGATGTACATGGTGCGAGGAGATCTCAATCCTAACTACCTTCTAAATGACTTTAATACACTTTACACTACCCGGGGTCTTTCCCTGCCAAACCATTGGCCTTCTTACAATCTATGTGGTTTTAAGAACCAAATTCCCATTGACCAAACTGTGGTGCTTCCTAAATTTGGGGTCTCACTCCCCCGGTTCAACTCACTGTGCCTTTGCACTATTTCCGGGCTGAGTCGTGTAGCTCTCCCAGCAGGTCTACGCACCTGCACACCTCCACCACTGCAGTTGCCTCCGAGCTTACCTGCTCCTTGACCTAACCTATCTAACTGGGGAAGGCCCTCCTTGGCGCTTACCCCACTCGGTGCCCTCTCTGGCACTGGGCTACCCGGGTCCGTCCTCCGGATCCTCGGGCCCCATCCACAACAACTCTCCCGGCTCCCAGAGCCCACCTGCGACCTCACCTGGCCGACATCCTCACAGTGGTGGAGTGCTCAACCAACTACACACACTAACAGGCCACACGCCCAGCCATTTCCACGACACTAATGCACCCATCCAAACATCATTCTTCCACCACGCACCACAGATGCCAATATCCAACCACAATTTACCTGTACCCTCTACCTAACTCTTAAACTACCCTCCCCGGGTATTCGTGATAGGGGTCCACTCTCCTTCCCCCCATCCACACCTTCGCACCATCCACTCCACTCCACAGTTTCCACCATACTCACTCCATGACCATCCATTCCATACTCCATATATCCCACACAACCATTCTCCATACACCTGCAGTTGCACACCTGTGCAATCTCACCTGGTGCCACCTGCACCCTCCTTCCTCCCTGGACCATTTGGTCAACACAACACACATCACCATCACTCACTCATACACTGCTCCATACACCTGTTCAGTTGCACACCTGTGCAATCTCAATCGTTCCTCACTCACTGCTCCCTAAACTTCCACGCTCAATACACTTTCGATTCTCCAACACACGGCATCATCTTATCTAACTACTCCCCTCTGGTACTTGCGCTCCCCAATCGCCCCTTTAAACTATTGCGCTCCCTCATCATTATAATCCAAACTAATCTACCTGCGTCCCCACTACAGGTATCATTGTCACTACCTAACCTTACCGTTACCTATGGTCATCTTCTCTAGATCCCTACACACGATATCCTAACCCTCCCGGGCTAGTTTTCACTGCCAACCCCATAAAACTACTGCTCCTTTACCCCCTCTGTTGTGAGGGATGGCATAGTTGCCATCCCACCTCATCAGGGACGTCCCACTATCACCCCCCCCCCCCCCAGTCGTCTGACACTACGAGCCCCCGTCGCAAGAGGTACTGGGTCCTGCCTCGGCATCTAGAGCCGAGGCGATCCACGAGGGCGCCTGCTCGCCGGCATAAGGTCTTATCCGGTCGGCATGGATGATCCGAGGGAGGGCCCGTGGCCCCATTTTGATCTTAACGACCACGTCACAGACTTGCGACAGGACGACTCCCGGGCCTTGCCAGGGGGAGGTGAGTTTTGGGCACCTACCCTACCGCCTCCGGGGATTGAAGAACCAAATCTTCATCCCCAGAGCGTACTGACTCCCCTGGCTCCGGTCGTCGTACCTGCGCTTCATCCTGGCCCCCGCCAGATGGAGCTGGCGGCGGGCGAAGGCATGGACCCGCTCCATGCCTTCCTCCAGGTGACGTGCGTAACACTCCCTCGGCGGGATATCTGTGGTCTCTGGCACGGGACCGCATAGCAAGTCGGCGGGAGCCCGCAACTCCCGCCCATACATAAGCAACGCTGGACTGCATGCTGTGGCCCCGTGCTGGCTGGTTCGGTAGGCCATTAACAAGTATGGGAGATGTTCGTCCCAGTCATCTTGACGGGTGGTGGTGAACAATGCCAGTTGTTGTATCAATGTTCGATTGAACCTTTCCACCATCCCGTCAGATTGTGGCCGCAAGGGCGTGGTCCGTGTTTTCCGAATTGACAGGAGTCTGCACACATCTTTTAATAATTGACTTTCAAAATTTCGACCCTGATCGGTGTGCAGCTCCTGTGGAATCCCGTGCCGACATACAAATCCTTCCACGAAGGCCTGCGCTACAACCCCGGCTTCTTGGTTGGGGAGGGCGTAGGCCTCCGGCCACTTGGTGAAATAGTCCATTACAACGAGGATATACTTATTGCCTTGGTGGGTGCGGGGCAGCGGTCCTAGAATATCCATAGACACCCGCTCAATGCGGGCCCCCACCTGGTGTAATTGAAGGGGGGTCCTCATCCTCCGTGCTGATCCCTTTTTGGCAGAACAGGCATCGCATCTCCGACACCAGTCCTGTATGTCGCGCCCCATATTAACCCAATAGAACCTCCGGCGGACCCGAGATGTTGTCTTTGTCCTGCCCAAATGGCCGCCGGAGCGGGTACCATGCACCTGTTGCAATATGACGTTCTTAAATTTGTCAGGGACTATCACCAGCCAGGAAGTTCTATCAGAGGGAACCTCCACCCACTTGCGATATAAGATGTTATCTTTCAACTCCAGGGTCTGCCACTGAGCCCAATACGCCTTCGTTTGCGCCCCGAGGGGGGTGACCTCTTCCCCCTTTGGTCTTTGCCCCAATTTGACCCATTTGAACACCGGCCCCAGAACGGGATCCTCCTGCTGGGCCGTGCTCCATGCCAAATTTCCAAATTCCTCGTCCGCGGTTAGTGGCAAAATTGGCCCTCTCACCCGGGTTGCCCGGACGACGAGAATCGGGGCAGAATCGCCCAATTGCTCCCTCTCCTCGTGTCTCGCACAAAATTTGCAGTTTTCCCCCAGACAAGGACGCCGAGAGAGCGCGTCTGCATTACCATGGGCCTTCCCGGCCCTATGGGTCACATCAAAATTGTACTGCTGCAACTTTTCCAACCACCTTGCAATTTGGCCCTCCGGTTCCTTGAACCAAAGGAGCCATTGCAAGGAGGAATGGTCAGTTCGAATCGAAAATTTCCGCCCATACAGGTACGGGTGGAAATGGTTCATGGCAGCCAGCATAGCCAATAACTCTTTGCGAGTGACACAATAATTTCGTTCGGGCCTACTTAAGGCCCGACTATAATAACCAATCACTCTCTCCACGCCCTCCTGCGTCTGAGACAAAACTGCGCCCAATCCTTCCTGGCTCGCATCCGTGTCCAGGGTAAAGGTGCCGTCGCTAGTGGGGTAAGCTAGAAGGGGTGCGGATGTCAAACACCCCTTCAATTTTAGGAAGGCCTCTTGGCACTCCCTTGTCCAATTAAATCGCGTCCCCTTCTCCGTAAGCCGGTGAAGGGGACGGGCCAACTCCGCAAATTTCGCCACAAAACGCCGGTAGTAGGAGCAGAGTCCAAAAAATCCCCGCACCTCCTTGATGGTACATGGCGCGGGCCACTCTTCTACCGCTTTAATTTTGTCTGGGTCCGTTTTTACCCCCTCGCGGCCGATCATGTGACCTAGATAGGCCACCTCTCTTGCAAACAAGGTGCACTTACTCAGGTTCAGCTTCAACCCTGCCTGTCTGAGGCACCCGAACACCTGGTCCAAATTAGCTAACGCCTGGGGGAAGGTCTTGGCATGTACCAGGACGTCATCCAGGTATACCAGGCATGATTGCCATGGCATGCCGCCTAGCATATGCTCCATTAATCTCTCAAAGGTGGCGGGGGCGTTACACAAACCAAACGGCATCACAGTGAACTGATAGAGCCCCTTACCTGTGGAAAATGCCGTTTTCTCCTTCCCTGCCCGATCCATCTCCACCTGCCAAAACCCACTCTTGAGGTCCAAAGTTGAGAACCAATTTGAGCCCGCAACGGCATCGAGGGTGTCATCAATTATTGGCAGGGGATATGAGTCCTTGAGTGTCACGTTGTTTAGCTGGCGATAGTCCACGCAGAACCGCGTGGTCCCGCCTTTCTTTTTGACCAGCACAACAGGTGACATCCAAGGACTTCCCGAGGGCTCGATCACGCCTGCGTCGAGCATTTTTTCAACCTGCTCGTCAGCTTCCGCCCTCTTGCTCCAAGGGAGCCGTCGGGCAGCCTGACGAATAGGCCAGGGCTCACCGGTGTGGATCTCATATTTCACCAGGCCCGTACGTCCAATATCCTCGGTGGACAAGGAGAAGCGGTCCAAATGGGACCCAACCAGTTTGTGTAAGGCCTCCCTCTGCGTACCTCCCAACTCTACACTACTACGATTTACCATCTCGCAAATGGGATCGGGCCAATTCCTAGAACTTATTGAAGGCTCCCCCTGGGGCCGGCTAGGCTGGACGTTCTCGCCCCTCACTGACGCGACTTCGCTAACGGGTGCAGCCAGCTACCTTCGTGCCCCTCACTATAGTGCGTGGTTCTGTACTAATGTTAATTACTCGGACGGCCACCACCGGCCCGTCTGTTTTTACGAGGGTGCGGCCCACGATTAACCCAGGTATGGATTGCGCTGCCACCGGTTCGACCAGGCCGCAGGACTCCTGCCATGGTGGGCGAGCTGACCATCGGGCCGGCACTATGGCCTCGGCCCCCGGAGGGATGGTCACGGCCTCAGGAGCCTCCAGCTCCACCCTCTCGGCCGTGCTCTCCCCCTCCAATGGTAGCTCTTCCACTCCCACTTGCAGGATCCCCCGGCTCAAGTCGATTTTACAACCGCTGGCAGTCAACAAATCCAACCCTATTAAGCATGGGTCGCACACCTCCGCCACCCAAACCTCTATCTCTCTCTTTACCGATCCCAACTCGAGGGTCACAAAACCACGCCCTATGATCAGAGCCGTTGCCCCGGTAGCCAACTGCAAACTATGATTTTCCAGACGCTGGATTTTACCCCAGCCGTCTGCACTCGAATTAAGGATCACGGGGCTGATGATCGTGGCGCTGGCTCCCGTGTCCACAACGGCGTCTACCCCCACGCCGGCAATTTTGCACCGAATTGTTAAGCTACCTGTTCCAATTTGGCCACAATGAATGACCTGTCGCGTCAATGAGGGCTCCTCTCCATCCCCTACTGCCGAACCCTGCCCTGCATGCCTGGCACGTTCTAGTTTCCCGGATCCTGGCGGGGGGGTGTCTGAGGTCGGCTAGGCCGATCGATACGGGGCGGAGTTGAGGGCATCGGCTGGCGGGGAATGTCCCGGCGCGGAGCTCGGCACACCCACGCATGGTGACCCAGCCGAGCACAGTTATAGCACCTCACCTGGTAAGGTGCTTGCCTCCGGTATTCCAAATTTCCCCCCCCTGTATGTCCGAATTGGGGTACTCTGTCGTGGACTACCGGGTGCCACCGCTGGAGCCGCCTGCCATGGTCCAGGTCCCGCTAGGCGCCGATCCACCAGCCTCCGAACCATGCTCTCCAGGTCAGGGCCCCCGTCGGGGGCGGGCCCCCTAGGGGGGCCGCCCCCCATCACGGGCCCTACCTGACGCACCGCCACTGCGTGGCGCTCGCCTCCCCGGGCCAGGGGCCTCGCTGCCTCCCAACGGGCTGCAGTGTCGGCCGCCTGACTCATGGTCTGCGGGCGCCACATGGCGAGCTGTTGGCGGAGCTCCAGATCCGGAAGGGCCTGGATAAAGTGATCCAGCGCCAGGCTTTCCTGGGAACTTGCTACCATGTCTGCATGTGCAATCCCCACTGCGCAGCGAATATCGTGGGCAAGTTCCCCGATGGTCTCCTGGGGCTTGCGTTTTGGCTGCGCAAGCTGCGCTTTAACAAGCTCGCTTTGCTGTTCAATACCGAATCTGTTAATTAAAGCCGCACGGAGAGCTGACAGGGTGAGAGCACCCGGTGGTAAAGCTGTCAGCACCTCCGCCACCGCACTGCGCAGTGCCCCCACAAGGTGTACTCCACCTTCGTCCGGATTCCAACCGTTGCCTCTGCACACGTACTCAAACTGCGCCAGGTACGCCCTCAAATCACTCTTGCCGTCATACGGCGCGAGTGGGACCTTGTGGGCGCCCGAAGGCCGGACCCCGCGCGTCACTCCTTGCGGGATCAACGCAGGACCAAACCATTCGGGCTCCCACAGTACGCTATTCCCGGGGGGCTCCCGCGCATCCCCCATCCCTCCAAACACTACCCCCCTTAGTGTCGATGCCTGGGTCGCCCTTCCGCAACCCGCTACCCACTCCCCCCCTTAGTGTCGATGCCTGGGTCGCCCTTCCGCAACCCGCTACCCACTCCATATCCGCACACCCTTGCTCACCAACACCCCCCTCACTCCCCATAGCCAGACCTCCTTGCACACCTCCTTTATCCATACCCTCCGGACCAGTCATACACCTCACCATTGGTCCCTCACGAACACCCGGGTCTACACCACCCCCCAAGCCGACTGAATCTCCCCTCACACCATAAACATTTCCGAGTATATCGCCACTCACCTCGGCACCTCATCGTCACACCCCTGGGACCTGCTCGCTCAACCCGCGGACTCTGTCCCTCTCCGCTTTCTCAGTTATTTCTTTGGCTTGGGCAGTTAGGTCCCCCAATTGGTTTTCCAATCGCCCAAGTTGGCTTCCCACAGTCATTCTCAGCATCGCGGTGAATTGCACCATGAAGTCCCCCACATCAAAGCCCGCTGCTGTGGTCACGTGCGCCGTGCCATTTGGTGCTGCTGCCACCTCGTGCGCGAGGGCACCATTTTGTGCGCCTGATACCTCCTCAACCACCTCACCATTGCTCTCCTCCATTTCCCCCACATACATTTCCCCGGGGTCCTGAGTCGATTCTACCCCCCCCTTCTAACTCACCCTCCTGCATCCGATCGCCTTGATTGTCCATGGCATGACTCAATTTGGGATGTTAAACAAAATTTCGGCCGCTCGTAATTTCGACCAACTTTTTGGATGTTATAAAAAATTTGGTTCGGGCCTCGAATCCCACTCCTGACACCAATTGTTACGGAACCCAACGTCGGCCTCGGATCCCCTTAGAGGGGGGATTAGTCCCCTCTTCTATGACTGACCGACGTGGTCCCTGGCGCTGTGCAGCGACCTCCGGAAAGGCCGGTGGCACAGCCCCGTTCGTACCGCGGACAGATGTTAATTGCCGAGCGGTTTTAAGCAACCGCGGCACAAACTATTAACAGAGACTAACCCGATCCTGAACGTTGGCCAAATCGTGCCACAGGTATTCAATTTGGGAAAAGACAAAGACGACGGATGTGAAGAAGAGGAAGACTAAGGCAAAAGGTTGGAAATGCGACTATTATTTATTACTACTATTTACAACCAAAATAAACCAAGGAAGAAGGAAGGATAATAAAATAATGTAGAAAGAGGGACGGACCAGAAGGACACAGTGCAATTTCTAGCTTATACAGACTTACTTATAACCCAGGACAGAACACACAAAACAAACTCACGTACACAAAAGGATGGAATGGCAAGAATGGTTTGGAGGGATGAGCAGGTGGAATCACAGGGCACAGCGAGCAGGTCCACTCCGGGCGGGAAGCGAGGAGCCGGCAGCTCCTTGTATTCGGCTTTACACTGCACACCGGCAGGGTCACTCGCTGCCCCGTCAGGGCTTCACGCGGCTGGTTGAAACGGGGCTGGTTGAAGCGGCTCTCTGCAGAAATCGGTCTTGTGCAGAACTCAGCTGGGTCACGCATCTGCTGTATATCTGACGCAAGACGCAACTCCTTTCAAAGGCTTCCGCACGCGCTTATATCTCCCTCGGGCGATCAAGCCGCCGGCCTCCAGGATACGCCCATCGGTGAGGTCGCCTCGGCCCTGATTGGTCGCGAGGGCTCACCGATCCCGCCCTGAGCGGAGGCGCTGCCAAGGCCACGCCTTGTTCCCGGCGCTGGGCCGACTCCTCCCACCTTCGGCTCCGAGATGACCTCGTGGCTAATGGAGTCTTGCAGCGAAAACAACCACAACCCACAGCTGCAGCAGAATGCAGCAAACCGCCCGATGCAGTTGGCATGACAAAAGGGGAAGGTGCAGGGAATTTACCTTGCCTGAATTCGGTGCAATGGAGTGTCAATTAATGGAAGACACAGCCTTAATCTAATACACACAATAAGGAGATAACTACTGAACAGGGAGATCTATGATTTGGCTACGTGATTGTATATGACCTAACTAAGGGACACCCTTTGACCTTTATACACAACAACTGGAGGAAGGAGGGTGATATTTTACAACACAAAAAAAACACCATTCTCAAATTCATAACACTATATATATATATATATATATATATATATATATATATAATATATATATATATATAAATAATATATATATAATAAATATATATATAATATATATATATATATATATATATATATATATATATATATATATATATATATATATATATATATATATATATATATATATATATATATATATAGATAGATATATATAGATAGATAGATACAGTCACGTGAAAAAGTAAGTACACCCCATGTAAAGTTTTGACGTTTTCAACATATTTCAACATACAGCTATTTGATCTTCATTTCAACAATATTGATAGATAAAGGTGATATAATATAACAAATATCATGAAACATTTACATTTTGCAGTCCATTGTATAATTTGAATAAACATAAATGCAAATTTCGCATGTGGAAAAAGTAAGTACACCCCGACATTTATCACTACTTCAAATACCTAAAAGTAGAATCAGGTGCACCAGCTCAGGTGCAAATGATTAGAACATCATTAGAGAGGATCTTGGAGGAACCTGTCTTATTTAAACCTCAGACATTTGGTTTGGTTTGCTCTTTGTTGTTGAAGTGTGCGGCATCACCATGCATAGATCAAAACAGCTCTGTGAGGCCTTCAGAAAGAAAGTTACAGATGCCTACGAGTCTGGGAAGGGATTTTAAAAGATCTCCAAACAATTTGAAATCAATCATTCGACCGTCCGGAAGATCATCTACAAGTGGAGAAGATTCCCAACAACTGCCAACTTGTTCAGGCCAGGCCGCCCCAGCAAGTTCAGCCTGAGGGCAGACCGCAAGATGCTGAAAGAAGTCTCTAAGAATCCCAGAATGTCATCACGGGACCTACAGGTAGCTCTTGCCACTGTTGATGTCAAAGTGCACGAGTCTACCATTAGAAAGAGGCTGCACAAATTTTATCTACATGGGAGGTGTGCTAGGAGGAAACCTTTGCTCTCCAGAAAGAACATCAGGGCAAGATGAAAGTTTGCCAATGAACACCTAGGCAAAGACCAGCACTTCTGGAACAATGTGCTCTGGACAGATGAGTCAAAGGTAGAGCTATTTGGCCACAGTACCAGAAGACATGTTTGGCGAAAACCAAAGACAGCATTTGACCACAAGAACCTGATACCAACTGTAAAGCATGGTGGTGGAAATATTATGGTTTGGGGCAGCTTTTGCTGCATCAGGGCCTGGGCAGCTAACCATCATAGAATCCACTATGAATTCTTCAATGTACCAGAGGGTGCTTGAGGATAATGTGAGGCCATCTGTCGGAAAGTTGAAGCTCAACCGAAGGTTGACCTTGCAACATGACAATGACCCTAAACATAACAGTAAATCCACCAAGGAATGGCTGAAAAGAAAGAAATGGAGGGTTCTGGAATGGCCAAGTCAAAGCCCGGATCTAAATCCCATCGAGATGTTGTGGGGGGATTTGAAACGAGCTGTGCATGCAAGAAACCCCTCAAACATCGCACAGCTGAAAGAATTCTGCATGGAGGAGTGGGAAAAAAATTTCTCCCAGTCGATGTCAGAGACTGGTAGACAGTTATAATAAACGCCTACTTGAGGTTGTTTTTTCCAAAGGGGGCAATACCACCTATTGGAGCAAAGGGTGTACTTACTTTTTCCACATGCGAAATTTGCATTTATGTTTATTTAAATTATACAATGGACTACAAAATGTAAATGTTTCATGATGTTTGTTATATTATATCACCTTTAACTATCACTATTGTTGAAATGAAGATCAAATAGCTATATGTTGAAATAATTTGACAAAGTCAAAACTTTACATGGGGTGTACTTACTTTTTCACTTGACTGTATTTATATATATATATATATATATTGGCATGATATTTCATCGTTAATGTTCGCTTTTCTTCAAAGCAATGAGACCTTGAATCATTTTAAAACAAACTGTGCTAATCAGCACAAAACGAATCCAGATACTAAACAACGGGTCTCTTACATCAAGCCCAATGTGTCTTTCATGTCCTGAGTGTAAAGCTTACAAAAGAGACTTTAGCGGAGAACAAAAGCAAAAAAAGTAATTCACTTGGCCCAGAATTGCGAGTTGGGGTTGCATGTAGTCAAAATAAAGCCAAAGTCTAATGCGTTGCACATGTAATGCGGTTCGAGTAAGTACCATCGGGAATGCGCCCTTGAAAATCTAAAGACATCTTAACTCTGGCATGACATGATTTAAAAATCCAGACGTCTGAGCTCTGGCATGACATCAATTGTGCAATGCCTTGATAGAGGCCAATAACGTCGACAAACAAATGTTTCACTAATAGTTCTTTGTGATGCAAAAAATACTCTGACTATTGGCTGTGACATTAAAAATTCCGAAATAATAACATCTTAACGTAAGAAAATAGGGCTTTCAGGATAGCTTCTTGGAATGCACAATCGCCCCTAACATGTCTAGCCTTGGTTAGAACCTCTACCCAGCTATAAACTGTCATCCTGGTGTATTGCAGGCAGGGTGAGGTATTGGTATGTGCGCCCTCCTTCAGACGGACACCTGCCAGCAGTGGTCGTTAATGAACATTCAGCCCGGTGTCCCTTCTGCTGGCATGATCTGGTGGACGTTGAAGATTTAAACGGTGTTTTTCGTGAAGAGAAGGCAAGTTATCGCAGGCACCTGAGATAAATTACAAATTCCTTTCTAACTTCAGGCCTGGCTAGCTAGCCAGAAACCTTCCCCGACCACCCCAACAAGCTGGGGCCGTTGAAGTAGTAGTAGTTGTAGTAGTAGTAGTGGTAGCGGTGGTAGTAGTGGTGGCACTAGTTGTAGTAGTGATGATAGTGGGAGTGGCAGTAGTGGCAGTAGGGGTAGTGGTGGTGGTAGTGGTGGTTGTGGTGATAGTAGTAGTAGTAGTAGTAGTAGTAGTTCGTGTGGAGCCTTTGCCTTCTGGTTGCATCACTTTATATGGCTGCAGCTGCCACTGATGCAATGCCTTCTATTTCCAGTAAGCTGTTATTTCAAACAAGCATTCTGAGTATTGTGCTGCAATACATGTCCCCTACCGGCAGTCTGTCGTCTGGAAAACTGTTGGGGGAAATTACCAAGAGTTATTCATCCACAGGTTCTGAATCGTTCCCAATCGCTAATTACCTCAGGACGGGCTCACCTGTGATTCGCACTCGGGAACATAGATTTATACACCTTGCAGACAGGTCAGCAGAAGCACGAGAAAATAAGTTGTTGATAAAGAACCTTTTGAGTCGCGAAATATCAGTAATTTATTATATTTTCCGGTTCACGATCAATGATCGATGTATATATATATATTTTGCTCGGCTGGGCTCCGCCCCTCCGGAAAGCGTGCGCTGTGTCGCGCTTTTGACGTTCGCGAGACGAGGCTGAGGGCGCGCGGTGCGGCTTGAGGAGAACTCCAGAATAAACAAGAGATATCCATTTTTTAATCTTTTCGTTTAATTAACGATATCTGCCAAACCACGTGCCCTATCACAAATTCCAAAAAGACATTTTAGTAGACTGACATGCTGAACATATCTGTGAAGTTTCCCCTCGATTGGATCAAAAATGAGGGAGGAGCTCGGTTTTAAAGGTTCATGCTTAAAAACGTCATAACTTTGAAACCATGTGATGCATGACATCATGCTCGCTGACTTTTTTGTTCGTCATGGGAATGCGATTCTGCCTGCAAAGTTTGGCCTCGATCTGTTCAGCCGTTGCAGAGAAAAAGGGGTTTTCGTGTTTCTCGAAAAGCAATATGGCGGCCGAACCACGTGACCTGTGACGTCATAATTACCATTAAAATATTCTACAGACAGAGTCCCCCCTATGGTGAAAATTGGATGTCAATCGGTCCAATTATTCCAGAGAAATTGGTTTTTAAAGGAAATTAAAACTTAAAATGGCACTGAGTTAAGGATCATCAGAATTATCAGAATTCCCAAAGTTCAAAGTGCCATAACTTTGTCAAAAATGATCGAAACGTCGTGAAGTTCGAACTCGATCTGTAACTTATCATGAGGAAACCATGTACCAAGTTTGAAATCATTAGCATCAAGAGTTTAGAAAAAAAAAGTCCGGAAAAATGTTCTTTGCGTGACGGACTGACGGACTGACGGACGGAGGGACGGCGTGCAAACCTATAGTCCCCTCTGGTGTACACCGGCAGGGGACTAATAAGGATAACAGGCTGAGTCAGCCCACCTCGTGTTAATTCACTGGCTGGCATGGGCTCAAACTCAGGACCTTAAGATCTCAGGCTAGCCACATTAACCATTAAGCCAACACCAGGCTTATAGTAGAAAGGGGTAGTAGTAGTAAAAGTAGTAGTAGTAGTAGTAGTAGTAGTGGTAGTAGTCGTCGTAGTAGTAGTCGTAAAAATTGTGGTAGTAGTCGTAAGTAAATGTAGTAGTGATCACAGTAGTAGTAGTGGTAGTAGTCGTAATAGTTGTAGTAGTAGTAGATGTGGTAGTAATAATAGTAGTAATTGTACAAGTATTGGTAGTAGTACTTGTAGTCGTAGTATTAGTAGTAGTAGTAGTGGTAATAGTAGTAGTCGTATTAGTAGTAGTAGTAGTAGTAGTAGTAGTAGTAGTGGAAGTAGTCGGAGTAGTTGTAGTTGTAGTAGCTGTGATAGTAGTAATAATAGTAATAATAGTAATAGTAAAAGTATTAGTGGTCGTAGTAATATTAATAGTGGTGGTAGTATTCGTATTCGAAGTAGTAGTAGTAGTATTAGATGTATTAGTAATAGTAGTAGTAATAATAGTAGTAATAATAGTAATAGTGGTTGTTGTAGTCGTTGTAGTAGTAGTAGATGTAGTACTAGTAATAGTAGCAATAGTAGTAGTATTAGTAGTTGTAGTTGTAATAGTAGTAGTAGTGGTAGTCATCGTAGTGGTAGTAGTAACAATAATAGTAGTCTTATTAGTCATATTAGTAGTAGTAGTTGTTGTAGTAGTGGTGATAATAGTAGTAGTAGTAGTAGTAGTAGTCATAGTAGTATTAGTAGTGGTAGTATTCGTAGTAGTAGTAGATGTAGTAGTAGTAGTGGTAGTAGTAGTTGCTGTAGTAGTGGTAATAATAGTAGTAGTAGTAGTAGTATTAGTAGTCATAGTAGTATTAGTAGTGGTAGTATTCGTAGTAGTAGTAGCTGTAGTAGTAGTAGTGGTAGTAGTCGTGGTAGTGGTAGTGGTATTTCGATAGTTTAGGTGAGAAAGTTGAAATTCCTTGCATTGAAAAGCACTAGGGCATGCCCGTACTATATATAAGCTAGGACGTGCCCGTACGTGGGTGCCCGTTCCTTGCCAAAAAAAAAAAAAAAAAAAAATTTGTGTAGGGGTGTGTGTGTGTAAACATCCTAGGGCGTGCCCGTACGTGGGTGCAAAAAAACATGCGTGCAAACAACAACAACAAAAAAAAACTTTGAAACCACGTGGCAGTAACGACCACAGAACCCCCCCCCCCCTCTATTTACATGAATGGTTTGGTCCATTCGCAACGACCACAGAACCCCCCCCTCTATTTACATGCAATGGTTTGGTCCAAAGCGAACGGCTTGCAGTGTTTGGTAAAGAAATCGCCATAGCTCGGTAACTACTTCTCCGATTAATATGAAACCTTGAAAAGGCACATCCTCGGGTCCCCAGCAATATACCTGGCAAGTTTAAAGTATATCGGACCGGTAGTTGTCGAGAAACAGCGGTCACAGACAAACATACACACATACACACATACACACATACAAACACACATACACACAGAGATTAATGGAATTATAGATAGATGACACAGCCAAAGCAAAGGGAATTAAAATCGGAGAGATTCCTTCAAACTAATTGCAGGAGAAACTCTAATGATCTCGCCTGATGACTCGACCTTCCACGACGTAAATAACATTCTATTGTTTTTTGTTGTCGTCAGCCTATAACAAGCTCATTGTGCTGAGGTTTAATCAACGGCATCCACGAAGGTTCATTCGACAGAATCTCACATAATGAGCGTCAAAGTTGCAGTTTCTTATTATGGCTTCAGGACTCAGGGAAATATTCAACGTTTATTATCAGGGCGAGGAATTAAAGAGGCTTTGTGAACGTTCGCAGCTTTAAATGGAGATGAATAAATTACATACCGTTTATCACGGAACATTAATTCAGTTGACGATATTTTCCGATAAGAGAGTGCCCAGCTTCCTCCGAGGCTATTTATAATGGATTTGGTGCAGTGTTTATTACGATAATGAATGTTATTGCAAAACAGAAATTGATCACCTGTGATGTACAAGTATGATAATTGCGACTTATGCTGCAGCATAATAGTCTTTTTAAAAAATAATTAAAAACCCCATATAATATAGCCAAAGGCAATTTACGACATCATTTATTTATTTGTTTTTGGTGGGATTTTTATCCTGCAACTGGATCTCACCATGAGCACTGGGAGGATCCACCCATTCCTACTCGAAGCTGCACTCCGGTGAACGACTTTATAGTATTAAAAAGAGCATCAGTGCATTACACATTAATTAATCATTTTAAAGTATCCACATTGTTCAGCTATTAAAGGATTTGTGTTGCTTAAACTGACAAACCAACTACTGTAATTAAATTCCACGAACTATTAACGCATCAGCTGCATTTGCATTGAAAATAGGTGTCACATGACCAGTCACATGCTTTACTCAGATAAATCAAAACCCAAAATATTCCTCAGTGTAGTGTTTCATTTACTACAGGTGAATTGTCTTTCATTCAATTTTTAAGTATAAACTGCATGTCCACTGTTATTTCTGATCAGACAAAGAGATCACAAATTTGCAGCGTCTTTTGTGATGCCCGCAGGTATTTTTTTTAATCTCGCATGTCTGCACGTGAGTTGCGGGTTCGAATTCCCACTGTAAAAAGGCGCAGCAGGCACGGCACTTTCAAAATGGCGTTATCCGCCCCAGATCGCTCGGCGCATCCGCACAAAGCCTACTAATTGAAGTCCATCAGAGAGGCATGGGCGTGTATCATATGTGCCAGATAAGGATTGTAGCATGAAACGGCTCACATCACTTTTAAAGAAAGCAGAAAATACTTGGAAATCCACTTGAGAGAAATGGATGTGACTCTGCCCAACAAAAGATTTGTAGAACCTTCTGATCAACTCGTCAAAAAAGTTGATATCTAGCATTTCATATTGCAAAAACTCCAGGCAATATGGGTTGTGAGAGGCCCAATGGTTCGTAGATATGTGTGCATTCTAACCAAACATTCGTGCTTCTTAACATCGATGGGAATAGTCCGGCAGCCGGGGGGGTGAACCTTGCACTGGAGTACCTACAATTTTTTTTTGCAGATTATGCATCTATGGACCCTCCGTATCAAGATTCCGAGTGATGCCAAACTGGCATCATTGAGCATTTTGAGAAAATGGCCCGTTTCCATGGCAACCATTACTAAAATCGAAAAATACAAAAACTCAAATATCTCAGGATGTAGATGAGCGATTTTCACAATTTTGGTGTCTAAACATATATTTGAGAGGATGGTCTATCGATTGGGGTCATGACCTTGATGTTTCAAGGTCAAGGTCATTGCGAAAATCCAAGGTCAAACTAAAAAATTGATTTATTTTCTAGTAAATTGCCGTGAAATAGCGATTATTGGCTCCGAAGATTAAAACAGACCTTCGGCGAATCCTGACAAATTCAAGGGTTGTTTCATTTAGCTGCGAAATCACATTTCACATTGTAAGCCATTTTATAAATGCCAGCTTTCTCATTATTGCCTAGCCTATAGACCGTCTATGTTCCTATGGCGAGGCCTACTTTCATGTCACATTTCTATTTCATCTCATTATTTACTGACGTTGGCCTTAGCCTAGGCCTAGGCCTAGAGACCTTCTACCTCGATAGGCCTAGAGCCGTGTTTCAGGAAGAAGAAGTCAAGAACACACATTCGACAGAAGTCAGTCATTATGTTGACTGGTGTGTCAAACTGTGTGGGTTTGGTAAATTACGGCTTGTGATTTGTGACAACATTCAACGACAACCACTCCGATTTATTTCAGAGGCAACATGAGACGGGAGGGAAAACAAAAACCCCAAGTTTTCTGGGACTTAGTCGATCGTGTGGGAGAGCCCCCCCCCCCCCCCTCCATCGTAACACATATATTGTTAATGCCATAAATTATGATATTGGCATATGTCTAACGCTCTGTCTCGCTTTTCTTTTCAGATGTGAATCATGGAGCAATGTGTCTTTTCCAAGGTGAATTCTTGCGGAAATCCGAGGAAGCCATTGTCTGATGCGACACCCCGGAGAATTGCTTCTATCGTCAATGCTAGTATGATCAGGGATGATGGACTATATTGTCACCTGGAAGGAGAACTGGCTACAGATCCGAACTTCAGCATGAAGTTCCATAGAGACCGTGTCTTTTTCTGTCTTTTACGCCTGGTAGCAGTGTGCTGAAGAAGTCAAGCAGTGTGTCGCTTACATATTCTTCGGCTATGTCCGCATTCATCCTGCACTGATAGTGATAGCTATCCTTGTTTAAGGGAAGTGATTTCAGTTCTTGTTGTACATGCGCTGCAAACCTACCGATAGAAAGTTCAATCTCACCCTCATCCTCACGAGCTACCACTTTGAAGACTTCTTGAGCTCTACTACGAACGCTAGAATACTTGCACAGCCTGCTGCTCTGAGAACAAGAAGCTCGTCGCCGAAGTAGTTTGACAAGTCAGAGATCAGCGTCCTTCTGGAAAGAACTTTCCCCCCAAAATGTTTGTATAGTTCGTAAGTATCGATGGAATTTCTGATTTGCATTTTGTCCTCATTTATGGCTTTCACAACCTTATAGAATGCTTCGTCATTGCTGTCGGATTCCTGGGCTTCACTTCTACTTGAAGCGGCAAATTGGGCGGCCCTTGGAGCCATAAACGTTGTTCTGCAATCAAAATGGTAACGTCCATCGGCTGCATGCAAGTCACTAACAGCCCCCTCGACTCGCAAACGGGCCTCACCAGCTCACCTATCTCCGCGTGAATCACAGGTATCTAAGATAATGTCTTTGAACGTTTTTTGTGCACCGCGTTCTGCTGTTCGACACAGCACAACACGTCTCCAGCGAGAGGGATTTTTATTGTCCTTTTCAAGTTCACAAACTTTACCACAAAAGATACAATGGCGAAGAAAGTCAAATGGAAGAAGCTCAGATCGCCTCAGCCTTTTTGCGTCATGACTGGATGAGTGTGCAGAAACAGCCCTCTGAGGCAATCTCTCGAGGTGATGTTTTTATGTATATGTTGTACACAGTCTCTATGGAACTTCACGCTGAAGTTCGGATCTGTAGCCAGTTCTCCTTCCAGGTGACAATATAGTCCATCATCCCTGATCCTAATAGCATTGACGATAGAAGCAATTCTCCGGGGTGTCGCATCAGACAATGGCTTCCTCGGATTTCCGCAAGAATTCACCTTGGAAAAGACACATTCCTCCATGATTCACATCTGAAAAGAAAAGAGAGACAGAGCGTTAGACATATGCCAATATCATAATTTATGGCATTAACAATATATGTGTTACGATCGCGGGGGTGAGGGGCGGCGTTCTCCCACACGATCGACTAAGTCCCAGAAAACTTGGGGTTTTTGTTTTCCCCCCCCGTCTGATGTTGCCTCTGAAATAAATCGGAGTGGTTGTCGTTGAATGTTGTCACAAATCACAAGCCGTAATTTACCAAACCCACACAGTTTGACACACCAGTCAACATAATGACTGACTTCTGTCGAATGTGTGTTCTTTGACTTCTTCTTCCTGAAACACGGCTCTAGGCCTATCGAGGTAGAAGGTCTCTAGGCCTAGGCCTAGGCTAAGGCCAACGTTAGTAAATAATGAGATGAAATAGAAATGTTATAATGAAAGTAGGCCTCGCCATAGGAACATAGACGGTCCATGGGCTAGGCAACAATGAGAAAGTTGGCATTCATAAAATGGCTTACAATGTGAAATGTGATTTCGCAGCGAAATGAAACAACCCTTGAATTTGTCAGGATTCGCCGATGGTCTGTTTTAATCTTCGGAGCCAATAATTGCTATTTCACGGCAATTTACTAGAAGATAAATCAATTTTTTAGTTTGACCTTGGATTTTCGCAATGACCTTGACCTTGAAACATCAAGGTCATGACCCCAATCGATAGACCATCCTCTCAAATATATGTTTAGACACCAAATTTGTGAAAATCGCTCATCTACATCCTGAGATATTTGAGTTTTTGTATTTTTCGATTTTAGTAATGGTTGCCATGGAAACGGGCCATTTTCTCAAAATGCTCAATGATGCCAGTTTGGCATCACTCGGAATCTTGATACGGAGGGTCCATAGATGCATAATCTGAAAAAAAAATTTGTAGGTACTCCAGTGCAAGGTTGGGCCAAAATCCCAGTTTGGCTGCCGGACTAGAAGGTTATATCTGGGGGTTGTCAATGCACAAGCTCGGTTTACAATGATGATATTTATTATTAATCATGTGTGGGATGAGGCAGGTGGGTTAGTCCAGCGGATCGGTGCAATATAGAGACGAATCGTGAACTTTTTGATAAAAGCATCAAACTTAGTACACATATTCAGTAGGCCATAAGAAACAAAATTAGATATAGAGCCATCCCAGTTTTGGGCTGTGATTGCTATGGCGGCCATATTTCAAAATGGCCGCCACATGACACAAAAATACCACATAACTCAGCAACCATGAGGCCTAGGATCTTAATTCTGGTGTCTATATATAGGTTTTCGGGGTCATAGAAATCAAAGAAGGCAATATCGAGTATGTGTGGTCACTTATGGTACTGAAGCGCGATGCTGCGCACGCTAATGCTTACGCAAGGAGCAAGCGGACAACGCGGTTCATAAAAGAGTCTTTATTGAAAGTACTCCAACTGCAGCACTGAGCTGCTCCGGGCTGTGCGCCCCGTGTATATCTTGAGGCCACGCCTCTCTCTCGGGCGTGGCCGCCGCCCACTTGGTGCGTGGAATGATGTCACCATGCCAGTGGGCTTTCGTGTCTGCCACACGCGCCCCCCCAGAATTCCCGCGCACCTGGAGGGCCAGTTTGCGGGGCAAACGGATGACCCGGCCGAAGCGCCCCCTGGCGATCGGCGGTGTCCGGGGTGCAGGGATGCCAGGTGGGATGCCTCTGGCTGCCCCTGGGATGGGTGCAGGACCGGGGGGCGGCGGGGCTGGGCGGTGCCGGGGGTCCGCCCGCAGGGGCGCGGCCCCGACGCGGGGGTTGGGCCACTGGCGGTGAATGGTCCACGTCGAGGTGGGCCGGCTTGAGGCAGTCTACAGAAACGTGGTCAGGAGTACCGCCGATGTCCAGGGTGAAGTGCTTCGCCCCGGTCTCCAGCACGCGGAAAGGCCCGTCATACGGGGGCCGCAGTGGTGTCCGGTGGGCATCGTGGTGGACGAAGACGTACTCCGCCGGGCGAAGCTCCGGGGCGACGTGCGTCGGTGGGTGCCCGTGGCATGCCGTTGGCACCGGGGCGAACCTCTGGGTGGTCTCTTGCAGAGCGGAGCGCTGCTGTGCACCTCTGACCTCTGAGCACCTCTGACCATGGTGCCGTGGAGTCGGGGAGGAACTCGCCCGGCACCCGCAGCGGTTGCCCAAAGACCAACTCCGCCGCGGATGTGCGCAGGTCCTCCTTGGGCGCCGTCCGGAGGCCCAGCAGGACCCAGGGGAGCCTGTCGACCCAGCCGCCGTCGCGGAGGGTGGCCCGGAGCGCGGCCTTCAATGAGCGGTGAAATCGCTCACACAGGCCGTTAGCCTGGGGGTGGTAGGCCGTGGTTCGGTGCAGCCGGACCCCGAGCCCCTGCGCGACCGCCCCCCAGAGCTCCGAGGTGAACTGGGGGCCGCGGTCGGACGAGATGTCTGAGGGGGCGCCGAACCGGGCGACCCAGGTGGCGATGAAAGCCTGCGTGACGTCCGCCGCCGTCGTCGACGCCAAGGGCACGGCCACCGGCCACCGGGTGGTGCGGTCCACCATGGTGAGGACGTGGGTGAAACCCCGCGAGGGAGGCAGAGGTCCCACCAGGTCCACGTGGACGTGGTCAAACCGGCGTTCCGGCACCGTGAACGGGGTCAACGGGGCCTGGGTGTGCCGGTGCACCTTGGCGCGCTGGCACGCGAGGCACGTCCTGGCCCAGCCGCGGACGGCCTTCCGGAGGCCATGCCAGACGAACTTGTCGGCGATCAACCTTTGGGAGGCCCTCGCGCCCGGGTGGGACAGGCCGTGGATGGCGTCAAACACCTGGCGCTGCCAGCCCGCGGGCACGATGGGGCGAGGCCGCCCGAGGGAGACGTCGCACAAGAGGGCCGCGCCCGCACCGTCGAACGGCACCTCGGTGACGCGGAGGCCCGTGATGGCGGTCCGCAAGGCCTGGACGTCGGGGTCAGCAGCCTGGTCCGCTGCCATCCGGGCATAGTCGATGCCGAGGTGGACTGCGTGGGCGATGGCACGGGAAAGGCAATCCGCCACCGGGTTGTCCTTCCCCACGACGTGCCGGATGTCCGTCGTGTACTCGGACACGGCCGAGAGGTGACGCTGCTGCCGGGCCGACCACGGCTCAGTAACCTTGCCCATCGCGAAGATCAGCGGCTTGTGGTCGACGAAGGCCGTGAACGTACGGCCCTCGAGCGGGTGGCGGAAGTGCCTGACCGCCAAGTGAAGCCCGAGCAACTCGCGGTCGAAGGTATTGTAACGGCGTTCGGGCGGGCGAAGCTGCCGGCTAAAGAACGCCAGCGGTTGCCAAGCTCCATGCACCCATTGCTCGTGCACCGCGCCCACCGAGTAGTCCGAGGCGTCGGTGGTGAGGGCGATCGGGCGCCGGGTGCGCGAGCATGGTGGCATTAGCCAAGGCGAGCTTCGCGCCCGTGAACGCCGTGTCCATCTGCTCGGTCCAGGTAACGTTGCCTTTGCCCGGCTTACCTTGGAGAGCTTCGTGCAGGGGGCGCAGGAGCTGGGCGATACGGGGCAGGAACCGATGGTAAAAGTTCACCCTGCCCAGGAACTCCTGCAGCCCTCTGATCGTGCGGGGGCGCGGAAACCCCTTCACCGCCTCCACCTTGGCCGGCAGGGGGACGGCTCCGTGCCTGGTGACACGGTGCCCCAGAAAATCGATTACGGCGACGCCGAACCGGCACTTTGCGGGGTTCACAATCAGGCCATGCTGGCCCAGGCGTTCGAAGAGCGTGCGGAGGTGGCGTAGGTGCTCTTCGCGGGACGCGCTGGCGACGAGGATATCGTCCAGGTAGATGTAGACAAAATCCAAGTCGCGCAGGACGCCTGAGCCGCATTCTTCAGACCGAAGGGCATCCGCAGGAACTCGAAGAGTCCGAATGGCGTGATGACCACCGTCTTCGGGACGTCCTCCGGCCTGACGGGGACCTGATGGTAGCCGCGTATGAGGTCCACCTTCAAGAAGAAGGACATGCCCGCCAAACGGGCGGAAAAGTCCTGAATGTGGGGGACGGGGTAGCGGTCGGGAGTGGTGGCGTCATTGACACGGCGATAGTCCCCGCACGGTCGTCATCCCCCGCCGGGCTTCGGCACGATGTGCAGCGGCGACGCCCAAGCACTCTCCGAGCGCCGAATGATGCCGAGTCGCTCCAGGGTAGCGAACACCGCTTTTGCCACCGCCAGCTTCGTCGGCTCGAGGCGGCGTGCCTGGGCGTAGACCGGTGGCCCGACGGTGGGGATGTGATGGGCCACCCCGTGCTTGACGGCCCCCGCCGAGAAGGTGGGCCGCGTGAGGGCCGGGAAGCCGGCGAGGAGGCGGGTGAATTCGTCCGCTGCCGGAAGCGTACAGATCAACGTGGCCAGAACCGAATGGTTCGGCAAGCCGCTTGGCAAGCCGCTCGGCGAGCCGCTCGTTGAGCTGCTCGACGAGCTGGGCAGCGCACAAGCGAGCGAGCTGAACGTCTCGGCCTGGACAAGACGTCTGCGCTTTACGTCGACCAGGAGCCCATTAGCGCACAGGAAGTCCACGCCAAGCAGTGCCATGGGCACGTCGGCGGTGACGAACGTCCATCGGAAAACCTGCCCTCCGAACCGCAGAGAGAGGCAGCATTTTCCGTACATACGGATGGGCGTCCCGTTCGCGGCAAGCAGCGCGGGGCCCCCGCCCGCGGCGTGCTTGTCTGACGTACCGGCAGGAACGACACTCACCTGCGCTCCCGTGTCGCACAGGTAACGGCCCCCGGATAAGGTGTCCGTTATGAACAGCAGGCTGCTCGAACGGCCGGCGCTCATCGCCACTATTGAGCGCCGGCCCGGGCGTTTCCCGACCTGTTGAAGGAGCATGGCGGATGACACTGCCGAGCCTTGTGGCCGAACGTGGCGTGGAACCAGCACCAGGTGGTGGAGCTGGAGGAGTGCGGCTGGCTCCGCCAGGCCGGTGGAGTTGGCGGGTTTCCCCGCGGTGGCGGTTTTCGCCGCAGCGGTGGGCGGGGCGTGGCGGCGGTCACGAGGTGCGTATCAGCATGCTGCGTATGCTGTGTAAGCTGATGCTGTGGATCAGCATCATCAGCAGCATCAGCAGCATCAGCCTCGAGGTCCGTGACGGCCGCACCGACTCTCGCCCGCGTATCCGAAGCCGCGAAGTACCTGTCTGCCTCAGCTGCCAATGGTCGGGGTTCCGTTAGCACGGTCCCGGCCAACGCGAGGCGAACCTGCGCTGGAAGTTGGCGACGGAAAAGCGCCCGGAATAGATAACCGGGGGCTTCATCGCCCAACAGTGACAGCATATGGTCCATTCGGACCGACGGGCGCGTGTCGCCGAACTCGGGGAGATCCAGGAGGCGGTCGGCCCGTGCGTCGTCCGTGAGGCCGAACGTGGCTAGGAGTAGCCGCTTGAGTGCCTCGTACTTGTGGCCGTCCGGTGGGTGGCGAAGGACGGACACAACTCGAGCGGCCGTGCCGGGCCCGAGGGAGGCGACGACGTGGCAATAGCGCGTGTCGTCGCCGGTGAGGCGCCGAAGCTGAAATTGGGCTTCGGCTTGGACGAACCAGACTTCGGCCTGGGCCTCCCAAAATTCGGGAAGTTTAATCGACATTGCGTTGTTGTTTGCCATTACAATGGCGTTGTGTTCGGAAGGATCGCTACGGCAGATCCAACGTCGAGGTCACCATATGAAGCGCGATGCTGCGCGCGCTAATGCTTACGCAAGGAGCAAGCGGACAACGCGGTTCATAAAAGAGTCTTTATTCAAAGTACTCCAACTGCAGCACTGAGCTGCTCCGGGCTGCACGCCCCGTGTATATCTTGAGGCCACGCCTCTCTCTAGGGCGTGGCCGCCGCCCACTTGGTGCGCGGAATGATGTCACCACGCCAGTGGGCTTTCGTGTCCGCCACAGTACCACCTTTTAAACGTAAGTACCATTTTACAGTTTATGAAGACACATTCATGGTCTTTTAGCACAAATGTATTGATTAATTACCAAGAAATGTATGGAATCATAATGGACAAAAAACCACTGTACTGACAGACTACATATTTCATAAAATGCTTACCAGTATAATACCAGTATTATCTTTGCTTTTCTAATAAGTGGGGTTTTTCCATCACGAGAATCAACCATGCCCTCCGTCATTGTCGGACAGGGGAAAGCTGAGACAGGGTACCAAATCTAACATTGTTCAGTGCCTTGAGGATACAGTCATGGAAAAGGAGGACAACACCCTCGATGCCGAAGTTGTTGTGCTAGATGGACCTGCCATTGTAAATATGTTGAAGCCTGGAGCAGCAAAAACATTTCAGGAATATGCACACGATGTCTTTCTGCCATATGTAAATTCTAAGCTACAAAGAGCTCAGAGGGTTGATGTTGTCTGGGATGATTACAGGCCAGATTCATTAAAGGCGCAGGCCAGAGAGAAGAGAGGGAAAGGAATCAGTCGAAGGGTTGAGCCAAAGACTGCAGTACCGAAAAATTGGCAAGAGTTCTTGCGGCTCTCCGACAATAAGAAGGAACTGTTCTCATTCCTCAGCAGAGAAGTTGTCAACATTCAAACAGAGAAGCAAGTAATCAGTACGCTGAATGAGGATGTTGTTTGTCACCAGCCAAGAAACACGGGAGGTTTAGCCCCTTGTACACATGAGGAAGCAGACAGCCGTATGATGCTTCATGTTGCTGATGTAGCTAAACAACACAACATTGTTCTCATCTGAACTGTGGACAGTGATGTAGTTGTTCTGGCAGTGTATGTATTTCAAAAGCTACAAGTGACACTGGATGCTCTATGGGTGGTGTTCGGCACAGGCAAGCATATGCGCATGGTACCAGCCCATGATATCTCGGCTGCAATTGGTCCTGAGAAGTCTATTGCACTTCCAATGTTTCACGCCATTACTGGGTGCGATACGACCTCTTGCTTTGCTGGCAATGGAAAGAAGACCGCTTGGGATACATGGAGCATGTGCCCAGAGGTTACAATGGAGTTAATGAAGCTGATGGAACAACCACAAATGTCAGATGTTGATGCTGCTCTGGATGTTCTGGAGAGATTCGTCGGACTTCTTTATGACCAAACAAGTTCTAAACACAATGTTGATGAGCTCAGGATCGACCTATTCACACGGAAAGGCAGAGACATGAGCAACATTCCACCGAACAAGGGTGCTCTACTTCAGCACACTAGACGAGCAGTATACCAGGCCGGTCACATCTGGAGTCAGGTGCTTGAAGCAAAGGCTACGCTTCCACAACCGGACGGATGGGGATGGACTCGTAGTAGTGATGGAAACTGGGATGTTCTTTGGAGCAGTCTTCCTGAAGCCAGCAGAGTTTGCAGAGAACTTATTCGATGCGGTTGTACCAAAGGCTGTCGAACAAACTGCAAACGCACAAAAGCAGCTCTGCCGTGTACACCTTTGTGCGAATGTGGAGGTTCTTGCCATGATTACTTCATGTGATATCTGGCATTTCACTTTTGATGGTAAGCCAAACTGACTCATGGCACATTGGTATCTACAACAATAAGTAACTCGGCTTCGTATTCGTTTTGACTGTTATTTTTTTATAGCACTATAAGTTTAATTTACGGTACAGGTATCTTATATTTCATCAATACAACATAAAGCAATACAAAGACCGCCAAATGTTGTGTCTCTGTAAACTGGAAAAGGGCACTTATGTTCCAAAAGTGGTACAAGACGTGATCACACATACTCATTATTGCCTTCTTTGAATTATATGACCCCAAAAACCTATATATAGGCACCAAAATTAAGATTCTAGGCCTCTTGGTTGTTGAGTGAAATGGTATTTTAGTATTAGACGGCGGCCATTTTGAAAAATGGCCGTCACAGCCGTCATAGGCCAAAACTGGGATGGCACTATATCTATTTTGTCTTGTAATGGCCTACTAATGATAGGTACCAGGTTTGATGCTTTTATCAAAAATTGCACGATTCTTCCCCCTATCTAGGTGGGAGTGAGAGTTGTATGGATTGTGTGCCCTCATAAGTGTATCTTTTTTGTTTCTTTCCAGGGCCAAAATATAAATGACTACCGGTAGCGAGGTACATGCGCTACACACGGGTGGGGAGCCGAAAGCAAACAAACAATGCGGAAATGGTGAATGCTAAACCAAGGAACCAATAAATTCCACATTCCTGTGCCACCTGTAGTCGAACAACAAGCATGGACAGCAGGTTCACGAAGGACTTGCACGAAAAACGTACCCGTTTGAATGGTTCTATGCCGAGTCAATGAAGAATCTGCATATGGCGATCCGCGAATGCCACGGGTAGAGAGTAGAAACTGTCATGGCATTTCGTCATTCACTTGAACTCAATATCTCTATTTTCATTCCAAACAGCATAACTCCAATCATAAATTAAATAGCATTAATATAAAAAATACACTTTTACCAGCACTAGTCACATAAACAAATATTTAAATCCGTGGTGATGTTACATTCGGATATGGATACATTCTGTATGTTGGAAATTCAAAATCGTAATTGTATTCACTCAATTCCAAACGTCATTCCAATCATAAATTGATACTTTAACAAAAGACTGCATTACATGACCTTTGTATTGAGATATTATCAAACCAGCTCATTATCGTCATGTGTTCACTTCCGGATTCGGGGCAGCTCGGTATCAAGTCAATTTGAAAATCATAATTTTATTGAGGAACTTACCTCCTACCTACCTTACAACATCCGCTGGGACCCCAAAACGTTCCACAGGAGGTTTGGTGGGGCTAGCCCCAAAACAGAGGGAGTAGTTTGGGGATGGACGGACAGACAGACAGACAGACAGACAGACACTCCTGTTTTGTAATATAGATGATATATTTGCATATATTGGTGAAAGGAGAAGTGTCCGTCCATGTGTGTGTGTGTGTGTGTGTGTATGTGTGTGTGTGTGTGTGTGTGTGTGTGTGTGTGTGTGTGTGTGTGTGTGTGTGTGTGTGTGTGTGTGTGTGTGTGTGTGTGTGTGTGTGTGTTATTGACAAGCTAGCCAGTTGTATTGACCAGAAATTGTACGAACCCGACTCCTGTCATCCACGGATATTTCTTGTATTTCCTCTATTTCCGTGAGTCCCATTTGCATTCCAGAAAATAACAATTACGGTTAACCATTCCGTAATTGCCATTCTCTTTCATCTAAATTCTAAATGCTGAGACTTATGTTTGAAATACTATTTGAATGACATATTTAAGGCTAGTAACTGTAGGTTGAAGATGACCTGGCGAGCAGAACCGATTCACTGTAAGTAAACACACACACACACACACACACACACACACACACACACACACACACACACACACACACACACACACACACACACACACACACACATACACACACACACACAGGCCTCATTTAACATTCATACATCATTTCAAAAGTCTCGTATTCATTTTATTGACACCTCAATTAGGAATGGGAAAAGTGGTGGTAATTGAAGTGGGGCAATGGAAGGTACTGCAATGGGCTCAGTTCTCCATATTATACAGACTTGGCATTTAATATGGAATATTTTTTCTGTGGGGGTGAACTTACTTTTCAAGTTGTCTTAGAACCAAAAGTTCATTGGAATTATGTTGAAATTATTCTAGATTTTGTTAATGTGACCTTTAAAAGAAACAAAAAGCACATTTGACATTTCGAAACAAATAAATTGATCCTTGAAAGTGATGTAAACTGATATCGAACTCAATTCATGGACAGTACTGTGTTAAACGTCTGTACATTTTCCAAAAGTATCTCTTTATTTTGCAAATTAGCCCAATTTTTTTTAAACAAAAACAAAAGTTATATTACGACTGGGATTACGGACAGTAAAATTACAGTTCAGTACTTCGTGTAACCCCCACGAGCATTCAGGAGAGCACGTACACGTTGAGGCATGCTGTTCACGAGATTTGCCAAGGTTGGGACAGGAATCGCTTGCCATGCAGTGACAATAGCCTGCTGCAATTCACGCACAGAGGTCGGCTGCTGGTCCAAGTGGTCGATTTGATGCGTTAATTCTGCCCACAAGTTCTCTATCGGATTCATATCCGGGGACATGGCAGGCCACTCCATATGCTCTACACCACGGTCAGCCAGAAACTGTTGGAGCATGCGAGCACGATGTGGCCGTGCATTATCATCTTGGAAGACAAAGTTTCCTCGAAAGGCTGCACGAGCAAATGGAAGCAATGTTTCTTCCAGAATGGCCCTGTACTTGAACTGGTTCAGGTTTCCATTCAGAACAACCATGTCAGTTTTGCCCCCTGCATGAAAAGCAGCCCAAACGGTCACCCCACCACCTCCAGCTTGGACTCTCGGCACTATACAATCTTTGTTGTAGGCTTCATGCACTTGTCTGCGCACTCAGATGCGGCCATCTTGACGATAGACCAGAAATATAGACTCCTCACTGAAGATCACGTGATTCCAGTGTCCTGGCTGCCATTGACGGTGCTCTCTGGCCCACTGCAATCGGCGCTGGCGGTGTTGTCTGGTCAGGCATGGCTTTCTCAGGGGACGCCTGGCACGATAGCCTGCTGGAACCAGTCGTTCGTTGACTAGCCTTCTGGATACAGGCACATTTGTCAGTTGCTGCCACTCAGCCCTAAGCCGATTAGCTGACTTGGTACAGCCATTGCGGACTAACCGGTGCAGCTGGCGATCATCCCTCCTTGTGGTTCTGCGGGGACGTCCTGGCCTCGGTATTGGAGTAGGGACACCTCTCTGAGCATTTCGTTTCAGGATCTTTGACACCTGACCTTGAGTGATGCCATACTGCCGAGCAATAGCATGCTGTTTCATGCCGAAATTTCGTAAATCCACCACTCCATGACAAACAGCATTGTCGAGTTGACGGACCATCTCCAGAGGAAGCGGCAATAACTTTTGGAGACGTGCAGCAGTTGTTTTCCACTAATACAGAACGCAACAACCCTTGTATACCCGACTGTGAAGCCAATCATCAAATGCACCTGTCCGTACATTTTGCCACGCCACCTGTGATATAATCCTATTGTTGACTTCTTGCTGTGACAGAGAATCAGTGACATGGTTCTTTTAACAAATCAATCACCAAAGTGTAAAAGAAACTCACCAGATTGATATACTGAGTGAAGAAAGTAAACCCAAGTCAAGAAAAAAAAAATTCCATATTAAATGCCAAGTCTGTATATGGTCTTAAACATGTTGTTGATGGCCGACATCTAGCACATGGAAACTCTACTTAAGCCAGCCATTCTGCAATGTTGTACGGCAAGGTAAGACAACAACACATTGATAAGTGTAGTTTGTAGCTCTGAAAACAATGGGTTGTCATAATGAGAAGCATGGGTTGTACTCTTGCAATATGTCAATATATATATATATATATATATATACATATATATATATATATATATATATATATATGTATGTATATATATATATATATATATATATATATATATATATATATATAAATATATATATATATATATATATATATCAACGAAAATAACAGCGTGACGAGCGCTGTCCCGATCTCCTGTGGACCGAAGTCCTAGACCAAAACGTCACCTCCGACCCAAAGGGTCTTCTGGAGGCTTCAGCCCGGCCACTCTGTCAACAGACAGAGATTTATTCATTGGTCCCCATTGGCTAAACATCAAGCAGAGCCGCCAATCCAGATTTCGGGCTTATTAACCCTCGTCAGGACGGCATACTGCAAAAAATCTAACCAATGAGGACCAAAATCGTCTATTAGACGTCTATTAGACGTCTATATCGTCTATTAGACGATTTTGGTCCTCATTGGTTAGATTTTTTGCAGTATGCCGTCCTGACGAGGGTTAATAAGCCCGAAATCTGGATTGGCGGCTCTGCTTGATGTTTAGCCAATGGGGACCAATGAATAAATCTCTGTCTGTTGACAGAGTGGCCGGGCTGAAGCCTCCAGAAGACCCTTTGGGTCGGAGGTGACGTTTTGGTCTAGGACTTCGGTCCACAGGAGATCGGGACAGCGCTCGTCACGCTGTTATTTTCGTTGATTAGTATCCCCGCCGATCGCACCGCACCCCCTGGTTTTGGTTTGCACTGGTGGGAACGATGGTCTGTGTGGCAGACAGGCTGTTGGTTCCTTGCGGGTTATGCGGTATTTACCGTGTGAGACATAATTCGTGGCTGGTGCTCACCATTAAAGCTAGGAGGTGCCTTGATCATATATATATATATTGTCGTGTGACTACCCTGTAATGAACACCGCAGGGCAACATGGATGACAAAATGAGCTTTACTTCAAGGCGTTCAATCCAAAAATTACGGTATTCTTTACACGCGAGGGAAAGGATGATGAACTTACCTGCACTGCCCGTTGGCGGGAACTATGCCTTGCCACGTGGTCCGCTCACTCCTGGCTCCATATGCGAAGCAAGCAGTCCGTGCCGGAACCCAGCCACGCTTGTTCTCACAATCTCGTTCACCAATACCAACACCAACGCCAGAAGATGCGAGGAAGTCCAGAGACTCAACCGAAACTATCAAACAAACTCGACCGAAACTAAAGGAGAACCATCAAAGTCTGGGCCCAAGATTAAGATGTCGGAACATGACCATTTGTTGTCAAAGCCAGGACTCGAGAGACAATATTTCCGCCCTCCAATTCTTTTGTGCTCGAGGCTCTGACGTCATCTCACCACATCTCCATGTCCACTCCGATCAGTGAGTACAATCTTAGCAGTCCTTGCATGAACCAAAATCTGGACCAATCACTGCTCTTTGGGGCGTAGCCTCCCGGGCCTGCCGCTTGTGTTGCGATGCGATGGCTGGCAGCGCCAGTGGTATTGTTTGATGCCTCGTTTCCGGTCGCTTTTATTTAGGGTTATTAATGCACGATTTCTTTCTTGTGTGGGTGCTGCGTGTGTCATAAGGAACAGAGGAAAAATAACAGAGGCCATTACATACAGGGGATTAATTACCCATAATCCCTAACTAATTAACATAACCCCACCCCTCATGATGGGAACAAAGATACACTCTTCCACGACATACGGTCTGACTTATTTACATCAAGATGGCCACACGACATTCGTAGCACACTACCTATGCAATTCTACCTGGACTAAGGTAATCACTGCCTACCCCCTACAAACGTAACAATATATATATATATATATGTGTGTGTGTGTGTGTGTGTGTGTGTGTGTGTGTGTGTGTGTGTGTGTGTGTGTGTGTGTGTGTGTGTGTGTGTGTGTGATATATATATATATATATATATATATATATATATATATATATATATATATATATATATATATATATATATATAAGACCTCCCCAAGGGAGGCCCACCTGGGATAAAGCAAGAAAGTCGCTTTGTCAGCCCACCTGGGATAAAGTTGTGTAAAGGCACAGATCAGGGGATAGGTAAAAAATAAAGGTGTAAGAAGGAAAGGTCTGGCTGTGCAAGAAGAAGAATCAGTGTAAGAAGGTCTGGCCTGTACGGTTGGATGCAAGAAGGAAGCCATTACTCAAAAACGCCCACCTTGAGTCCCGTTTGAGGTATGCAAAAAACTACTCCGGAGATTCTGAAGTGATGTGGCAAAAAGATTTTGGTCTGACAAAACCGAGATGGAACTTTTTGTCCTAAATGCAAAACGTTATGTTTGGCACAAACCCAACACAGCACATCACCAAAAGACCACCATAGCTTGGTGGTGGCAACATCATGTTATGGGAAAGTTTCTCATCAGTAGGGACTGGGGCACTTGTCAGGATAGAAGGGAAAATGGATGGAGCCAAATACCGAAATAGCCTGGAGAAACACCTGCTGCCCTCTTCAATAAATCTGAAATTGGGACGGAAGTTCACCTTTCAGCAAGACAATGACCCGAAGTACACAGACAAAGCTACACTGGAGCGGCTAAGGAACAATAACATAAATGTCCGTGAGTGGCCCAGTCAGAGCCCCGACCTAAATCCAATCGAAAATCTGTGGCATGACATGAAGATTGGTGTCCATCAACGCTCTCCATGCAACTTGACTGAGCTTAAACAGTTTTGTACAGAAGAATGGGCAAATATTGCCCAATCAAGGTGTGAAAAGTTGGTAGAGACCTATCCCAACACACTCACACCTGTAATTGTTATCAAAGGTGCTTCCAATCATCTTTGTTGGGAAATCAATATACATATGTGTGTATATATATATATGTGTGTATGTATGTATGTATGTATGTATGTATGTATGTATGTATGTATGTATATATATATATATATATATTTTTTTATATATATATATATATATATATATATATAAATATATATATATATACACATGTATATATCTGTAAACCGCCAAATTGCTCGCCCCAAGCCCTCTTCCTTCCACAGATCTCCCCATGTCGCTGCCCTCAAGCTTGCAGTGTTAAGTGTGGAAAAGTTCTGAGGAGATTACGGCTGGCTCAATAGTGCAGTGGGCTGTAGACGCGTAATCATTGGAGGTCCGTGGTTCGAGCCCCGTATCGCGTCAGAATTTTTTCACACTTAGCCCCTCGC